>NC_134494.1:15677762-15733005 GCF_040206685.1 Ascaphus truei | reverse complement strand
AGAGGGTGTGAGAGAGAGGGTGTGAGAGAGAGGGTGTGAGAGAGAGAGGGTGTGAGAGAGAGAGAGGGTGTGAGAGAGGGTGTGAGAGAGGGTGTGAGAGAGAGGGTGTGAGAGAGAGGGTGTGAGAGAGAGGGTGTGTGAGAGAGAGAGGGCGTGAGAGAGAGAGGGCGTGAGAGAGAGGGCGTGAGAGAGGGTGTGAGTGAGAGAGAGAGGGTGTGAGAGAGAGAGAGAGGGTGTGAGAGAGAGGGTGCGAGAGAGAGAGAGAGGGTGCGAGAGAGAGAGAGAGGGTATGAGAGAGAGAGAGCGGGTGTGAGAGGGTGTGAGAGAGGGTGTGAGAGAGACACCAACTGCGCACTGCAACTGTTAGGTATGTATATACACCTTTGTTTTTACTTTGGGCGCCGTGGAAAAATCCTGATTGCCTTGGGGAGGCTTGAAAAAATCCTGATTGCCTTGGGGAGCCTTGAACCGAAAAAGTTTGGGAACCACTGCACCAATCCTATGCTGTAGCAGGTATAGAATCGCTATCAGTGTATGAAGGGTCATGGGTTTGATTCCTGTATGGTATACTAAAAGTATTAGTGTAGGGGGGAGGTGTGTGTGTCCATTTGCAATAAAGCATTGAATGTTATATATTTAAAAATAATAATAAATAAAAAAACCTTTGAGATGTGCATCGCGCACGTGGACGCAGCCTGATGAAGCAGAGAGAGGAGAGAGCTGCAGATGCCGGGTAAGTCCTCGCGCGGCAGCCATTTCGTGATCCCGGTTATAACGCGTCTCATTATGTGGACCCCGAGCACCGTGTTATAACGGGGTTCAGATGTATAAGGACAGAGAGAGATGGCCATTGAGTATATTTTGTGATCTTCCAGACAGTCAGAAGGGAGCTATGGAATATAAAGTCAGTCCCACCACCAGGGGGCAAAGATAAAATGGCGTCCGTCCCTCTACCCATCTTGTGACACAAAGACATGTCACAATCTAAATGTCCGCTGTCCTGTGGACCTGCAGGACATCTCACTCAGACCCGGATAGGACTGTTAGAACGCCGATTCTATAAAAATGTAGGCTTTCATTTGGGCAGTTCTTTCCAGCATGTGTGAATATAAAAACAGAAGTCTGGACCAAGTCCTGAGCCCTGTGAGAGGAAACACAGAGACCGGAGATAGGAACGCTTGGCAAGTTACATGAGGTTCCAGGCGGTTACTACCGGAAGTAACCCCTACCGGTGCCCAACAGCTGATCCTACCGGCAACGTGGAAGCGGTGCGAACTCCGCTTGATCAAGTCTACTGTTTTTATATTCACACATGCTGGAAAGGACTGCCCACATGCAAGTCTGCATTTATTGGCTTGTGTGTTCTTTTATAAAGTCATTGTACGTTATTGCGCAATGCGTTTTCCTTTTTTCTGAGGTAACCCACATCACAGCACCCATTGCCACGGATTGTGACACGCCTTTATCTATCCACTCAAATGTGAGAAAAACCCTTGGAGGACTTCATTGTCTTTTCACATCGTCTGACAGTACTACTGTATGGTCTATTTTTTGTATCTCTTTCCTACACATCTTGATGCCCTCCGTGCCTTTATTCCCTGGATATACCTTCCAGACACAGCCAGAAGTGAGCTATTGCATATCGAGTGTCCCTCCATCCGCAAGGTGACAGATAAAAGGGAGTCTGTCCCTAGCAACCACATTTTGACACAATCACACAGATAAACATGGGAGGATCTGAAGTCTGCTGTCCTGTGGACCTCAAAACATCTCTATCTGACCTGTTAGGACTCCATCCGTCCTAATGTGGATTCTATGGCTGCAATGTTCTTACAGTGCTGGGAAATGAGGATAGAGCGAGAGAAGAGGAAACAGAGCGAGGCCAAGAAGAGTAGTAGAGAAGGAAAGAAGTGATAGGAGGTTGGCCAATAATACAATTTCTAACCATATTAAGAAATGTATTGTGATCTTTAAGTGCATCGCAATAATTATCTGGTTATTAAAAATAAATGTACTTTTTAAACGAATGTTAAAAATATATTTTAGTTTTACGTATTTAGCGTCAACATTTATTACAAATCAAGCTGTTTGACGTGTAAAACATGTTGGGATATCCATAATCCGCCCATCACTGAAGATCAGAGTTGAGTAGGGAACGGGCTTGGAGGAAGGGGGCCAAATCGATCCGAGAAAGATGGGTGTTGCTATTACCGAGGTGTGAACAGTGAAGAATGGATGCCGAGAACCCTTTAACATATCCATCTTTTATGAGGCTGTTGAGTTTTAAAGGTCACCGACTCCCATGGGTGACTGACATGGTATTATGATAAAACATTTCAATATCAACTTATTTGTTTTACTACAGTATTGTGATTTTACTAGTGAGAGGAGACCTTTGGCCATTGAGTCAGTTGAATGACCTTCAAGACAGAGTGACAAACAGAAACGAGCTATTGTATATAGAGCCCACCCCTACCACCCTAAGGTGCGCTAGATAAGAGTGACATTCTAGACCAGGGGTGCGCAAACTTTTCTGTGCGGCCCCCCCTGTCAGCTCTTTCCCCCTGCTCCCGTCCCGGCTCTGAGCTTGTGGTGTCATATGATGTCATGATGTCGCGTTGGCATGGCAACGCGTTGCCCTTTGACGCTGCGTTGCCGAAGAAGCAGCTCAGACCAGGTAAGAGAGATTAACAGAGGCCTCGCGCCTCCCCCGGCATTTAATTTAGTGTGGGGCCTCTAACCACCGCGTTACCCCCCCCCCCCGAAAATCTCGCACCCCCCACTTTGCGCACCACTGTTCTAGACATCCTGTCCTATAACACTGCCCTCCCCCTTGCCAAGCAAACCTACTTTTCTTCACACATACAAACGCTGTCCTCTAACCCTCAACGCCTATTCTCCACCTTTAACTCCCCTTTCCGCCCAACCGCACCTGCACCCCCTTCTATCCTCATGGTCTGAGACCTTGTCCCCTATTACACAGACAAGAGATTCAGACATAACACCTTTTCATGTCAAGCTCCACATGCAACACCTACCACACCGCGCACACGGAAATCTACACCCAGTTCATTTTCCCAACCGAGAACCAAGTCTCAGCGCTCCTCATCATATCGCCCTACAACCTGCCACCTTGATCCTATTCCCTCACATCTCCTCCGCACCCTCTCTGGTACACCAAGTCCCACCCTAACTCACCTGTTTAATCTCTCACCTCCGGCACCTTCCCATCTTCTTTCAAACATCCACTCATCACGCCCATTCTAAAGAAACCTTCTCTTGACCCAGCCGCCCTCTCTAACCACCGCACTCTCTCAGCCTCCAAGCTACTTAATCAACTTGTACGCAACGCCCGACTCACTTTCTCTCCTCCAATTCTCTACTTGACTCTTTACAATCTGGTTTTCGTTCTGTACACTCCACTGAGACAGCATTAACCGAACGAAGTGTCAGTAACATTTGTAACTGATATACTTACAATAGTAAAACAGAGTGCTGGTGCTTTACAAATAAACAATAATAAATAGATAAAAGTCTCGGTGCCTCCAACCACAAGGTGATACGACAACAGATAAAAGGGAGCTTTGGTCGGTCACTCCCACGGCAGTGACCGATAAAAAGAAAGTCACAGATGAAAAGGAGTCAGTACTTCCCACTGCTAGGTGACAGTGAAAAAACAGAGGATGCCTATGGTCTAACTTTTCCAGACACCATGTACCTCCACCCCACGGGGTAACACAGACAGAAGATGCCTGTATCTCCCCTCTCAGGGTGACACTTACCAACTTTCCTTTTCCTCTTGTTGGTGACCACACGCGGGGTCAGAGGTCGCTGGTAGACGGCCGTGCTGAGTCCGGCGACTACTGTTTCGATGGTGTCATCGAGCAAAGTGGATGGTAGATACCTGGGAACGTTCTGAGGAGCAAGATCATGAATGGTGGTGTCAGTCGATACATAGACACACCCCATATCACATAATGCCCATTCTGGTCTATAGCAATAGGTTCTTGTAGCGGTGTTACTGGGCCTGTTCAAAGCTGCAGTCCCACTTGGGGAGAGTACATAGGAAATGCAACAAAGTGTTCAGCCATGTCACATCTCCTCTGCCATTTTCACCCATTCACTGCCAGAGCGGCCGGCAACACAATGCCCCTGTGGCAGCAGAGGAGTTAAACTTACCATGCCATATAGCAGCATATGCTGACACTGCCATTTTAATGGTTACAGTTAAAGATGGGAATATAAGCTGAGGAAAATGTGGCCTCAAAGTCCAACTCTGAAAAGTACATTGCTAAAGGTCGCATAATATACCACGCACATCCTGGTTTCATTAGTTGTCATGTAATGACATCACCAGAGGTGGGTTCCTATACATGGACCGTATTCCTATGACATCACAAGAGGCGCGCTGATATTAACCAGCCCTCCTGCTATTGCATCCCCAGAGGCTTGCTCCACTAAATGAGTCATCCTGGGATGACATCACGAGAGTGGTGTCCTATGAATAAGATGTCCTGCACTCTTAAACTGTGCCCCTCTTCTTACCGGGATCTTATTCTACACCCTGTCAGCGAAATGGTTAAAGGGAACGTCCTACATCGCTCCTCCAGCCCCATTGAGACCAGCTGTACAGCTGCACCAATCTTCCTCTAACATTTCCACCTTCAAACATTAATAGGATCAGCTGTCAGGCTGGACACCCCATCCCACAACGAGCAGCCACTTTAGCTTTTGTTTCAACATTGTCCTTCATTCCCTCTAGACTGTAAGCTCTCACAAGCACGGCCCTCATTACCACTTTGTATCCGTTTGTACCTTTTGTCCTTATTTGTATGCAACTATGTAATTAACAAGTCTCTGTACCCACATTGTTAGCGCGTTACAAATAAACGATAATAATACCCCCCCGATCCCATTTGTGACAGTGAGGGACCCCCTCCTCCCTCTACCCTCCTTGTACCTGGATCCTGTGTGCCGTGGTGATGCGGATCCTGTTCACGTTGGCGCGCACCCTCTCGCTCTGCCTGGTGCGGGCGATGGCCCGAGTCCTCACCGCGTTGGTACGTAGGCGACTGGTCGTGGGGACCACATCTGCCAGAAGTTCGGTCACTTCCTCCTCGCTCACGTGCTCGGCGTCTGAATGGACGGGAAAGAAAGTGAGGGTGAGAGGAAGTGTGAAGGTGGGAGAGGGCGAGAGTAGCTCGTTGTGTGCCATTCACAGATTAAAACTGCAGTTCCACCCCCCCAAAAAAAATGGATCTTTCCTGAAAGCAAGCTCAATGTGATGCTCTTTTAAAGCAGAGTTTAAATCTTTTTCTTCCTAGTCTGTAAGGAGCTTTATTTTTTTTTAAAAAGGTCCAAAACCTGCAGTCGAGTCCCCACATGGAAACTCCTGCTGCTTATTTTAACTTGCTCCATAGAGAAAGGTTTCTATGCAGACCTCAGGGAGACTCAGACAAAGGGTCTTCTCCTTAGCTCCTCCAATAAATCTCTGAAGAACAGCAGATCGGCCGACATGCTCACTTCTGGTTTGTGTTTAGGATTACAATATAAAATTTAAAAACCGGTAAGGAGGAAAATATCTGGGAGGGAATCCAGGAGGAGGAAGAACTTTAGAATAAAAATAACAAACATGCAGACGAGATGGAGCTTTTATTAAAAGTTTAGTGCCTGCAACATTCTTGTAATTGTTTAAAAGTGCAATCACAGGAAGGACCAGTGACATGTTTAATGAGTTAATAAAGGGTCAGTCCCACACAAACCTGAAGGGTTACCTCTTTTACCCCGAAACAATGTGCTATTATTGTCTTCTGTATACAAATAAATGGTCCGAGAACCTTTTGGATGTCATGTGTGTAACTATCCTCTCCTCAAAACTTTTTTTAATTAGTCCCATGTAGGATTAAAGAGACCTAATGACCGCGACATGTTTAGTGGGTTAAAGGGTCAATCCTAGAGGACCCCCTCATTATAATAAAAGAAAGCTATAAAGCAGTAAGGCGACGGTGAATGTGCATTTACCTTCTGCGGGTAGATTAGCCGCTGCACACTGTGGACAGAACCATTCATCCACGGGGACAGCGTTCAGAGCCGGAGTGAGACATTCCATGTGATACCTTCAAGAAGCAGCCCGGAAAGGACAGGTTACAGCTCTTCTCTTCTTTAAGCTCAGTCATCACACACAACCTGTCACTTTTCAGGGGCTTATTATTTCCTAATACTTTCCTATCATATGTTGCATGAGAGAGATAAAGGCAGAGGGGGATACTTCTGTATAGTGTATAGATTACACACACAGATTACCTATATGTACTGATTACACCCCCATCTATATAGATCTATATGGAGAAAGTATACACAGTCTAGAACACAAGCGGGATTTCGCAGTAGATACAATGCAATGGACCCCTTCCAAGTTGTACAAGAAGATTTCAAAGTAATTAATACTATTTTAGGATTTATAGATTACTAAAAATGTGATTCTGTGTCCACTTTCAGTTGTATAAATGCATTCAGACGACAAAGTGTTGAAGAAGCGTCCATTCAGGTTATTAAATGAACATTTACGAGAATGCCACATCAACCATTACATAACAAGTAGACACAAGCAAGTTAAGGATAAGCAAGGAAGTGTGACAGGGAGATCAACTCGCCAAAGCTTTTCACAGCAACACTTGAAGAATTGTTCAAGACACTGAAGTGGGAAGAAAAAGGAATCAACATCAACTGTAAGTACTTGAGTCATCCACGATTTTGCAGAGGACTTATTTTTGCCACAAGTCCAAAAGACTTCTAGCAACAAATTGGATAACTTGTCTATGCAAGCAAGAAGGTGGGTCTCAATATGAATCTCAGCAAAACCAAAGTGATATACTAGGACCAGAGGTCTATTCAATGGAATAGAAGTAGAAGTCCTCAAAAAGAATGTTGACCAGCAAGTACCAATGGATGGGAACCTCTCAAATTAAGTCAATAGGAGAATGAAGATGGTATGGAGCACATTTGCAAAGAATCTATCAAGGAAACCTTCCACTGTGCCCCAAAAGGGAAAAAAAAAGTGTGTGATTAGTGCACTCTACCTTTGCTCATGTATGGATGTGACATCACAAGGGAGAAGAAATTTAAATGGCAGTAGGCCGGACATATCGCAAGAAGAAATGACCATAGGTGGATAAGGATGGTACTCAACCTGATTCCAAGAGATATCAAAAGACCAACAGTAGATAGGAGGATGAAATCGGAAAAATGTGTTGGCGCAACATGTAGGAGAGGCTTGCAACTGCAGTACCTAGAATATCATTGGGGAGGCATTCATCCAGCAGTTGATCGACAGGGGCTGAAGTTGATGATTGTACATATAGATAACACACACACTGCCGCCGACGGGAGGAGAGCAAAAACAAGTGTAGTGGCCCCGACGGCTCCTGTGGCCCAGCCTAACTGATGCTGGAAATTTGGCCCACCCCCAAAAGACAGACCCAACTCCCATTTCGGGCCACCATATGCTGCCGTGTGCAAGCTCTCCTCGGCTGTGGTGCCCTCTAAACAACCTCCCCATGTATGCAGCCGATGCCTGAAGTTGGGCCCGCCCAGATGTCGGCTTCAACTTTCACATCTGGTCACAGGGCCCCAGCTCCCCTCCGCCGGTCACGAAACGATGACAAATGGGGGGAGAGCGAGTAGGAAGAAATAAATGGTGTGAGAGTGAGTGGAAGGGGGAAGAAATACACGGATTTCTACATGAAATTGTACGAGAATACAGATGATGCACAACATAATTCAGCAGAGGAAGAGTAAGAAAAAACCACTATTGATGGACCATGCATCCTTCCAGAAAAGTGGCAAGGGCAATAAAACCCATGAAGAATGGGAAGGCTCCCGGGGAAGATAGAATTACAACTGAAATCAGATGGGGGAAAAGCTCTTTAGATGCTGCTTGAAAAAAAACGGAAAATTCCAGAACAATGGAAAAATGCTCGTTATCCTCATCCACAATAAAAAAGACAAAGATTTCAAGAACTACAGACCAATCTGTCGACCTCCAATCACTTCCAAGATTTTTACGAAGAAACTCACTAAAATTGGCAACAACAGACCCTGGACTTTGCCCAGGCTAGAGAACAAGCGGGTTTTCGCAGTGGATACAACACAGTGGAGCACATCCAAGTCGTACAAGAAGGGAGTTCCAGAAGTAATGAATACGATCTACCACTCAATTTAGGATTTGTAGATTGTGAAAAAGCATTTGATTATATCTACACCTCAGCGGTCCTTAATGCGACAGGGAGACACAATGTTACCAAAGCTTTTCACAGCAACACTTGCCACCAGAACAAATTGGAGAACTCGCGGAAGCAAGAATGTGGGCCTCCGTCTGAATCTCAGCAAGACAAAAGTGATATCCAACAAATGTGTCGTCTGCAAAATAAATGGAACAGAACTAGAAGTCGAAGACTAGGTCTACCTTGGCCGGCAAACAATTGATTGGAACCTTTTAAATGAAATCAAAAAGAGAATGAAGATGGGATGGAGTGCATTTGGAAGAAAGCAGACAATATTTCAAGGGAACCTTCCACTGTGCCTCAATAAGAACGTTTTCGACCAGTGTATTCTGCCCGTGCTCATGTATGGATGTGAACTTGGAACCTAAATGCGAAGATACTTCAGAAGCTCCAGACAGATGGAGAGATGAGAGATTTTTAAATGACCTTGAAGTTGTCAAAGAGAGCAAAGTCTCCATCTTTGCTGATGATAATAAATTGGGTAAGGTAGTAGAATCAGAGCAGGATGTAATTTCTCTCCAGAAGGACTTGGAGAGACTGGAAACTTGGGCAGGTAAATGGCAGATGAGGTTTAATACAGATAAATGTAAGGTTATGCATTTGGGAAACAAGAATAAACAGGCGACTTACAAATTAAATAGGGATAAATTGGGGGAATCCTTGATGGAGAAGGATTTAGGAGTGCTTGTAGACAGCAATAGTGCCCAAAGTCATGCAGTAGCTGCAAAGGCAAACAAGATCTTATCTTGCATTAAACGGACAATGGATGGAAGGGAAGTAAACATAATTATGCTCCTTTATAAAGCATTAGTAGATCACACCTAGAATATGGAGTACAATTTTGGGCACCACTCCTTAGAAAAGACATTAGGGAACTGGAGAAAGTGTAGAGAAGAGCCACTAAATGAATAAAGCGGATGGGTAATCTGATTTATCAGGAGACGCTGCTAAATTAAATTGTTTTACATTAGAAAAGAGGCGTCTAAGAGGGGATATGATAACTATATACAAATATATTCGGGGGCAATACAAGGATCTTTCAAAAGAACGATTTATCCCAAGGGCAGTACAAACTACACAGGGTCATCCCTTAAGATTCGAGGAAAGGAGATTTCACCAGCAACATAGGAAAGGGTTCTTTACAGTAAGGGCAGTTAAAATGTGGAATTCATTACCCATGGAGACTGCGGTGGTATATATAATATATATGTTCAAAAAAATGTTGCACATCTTTTAGAAAGGAAAGGTATACAGGGATATGCCAAATAGGTAAACATGGGAAGGATGTTGATCTAGGGAATAATCTGATTGCCAATATTTGGAGTCAGGAATTAATTTATTTTCCCCCTTATGAGATATTATTGGATGATATGTCACTGGGGTTTTTTGTTTTCCTTCCTCTAGATCACTATACTGCAAGTACAAATATAGGATAAAGTAGCAGCCTAAATTTAGCATAGGTTGAACTTGATGGACGTATGTCTTCTTTTCAATCTCATTTACTATGCAACTACCATGTAACTATGTATGCTTCCATTATGTATTACCTGAAGAAACAGGACGAAGAATGAATGGGCTCAAAACCAAAGAAGTCTGTGTCATCATCACATGGCTGAAGAAATTAAAATAGCTGTGGGCCGGACATATTGCAAGACGAAATGACCATCTTTGGACAAAGATAGTACTCAACTGGATTCCAAGGGAAATTAAAAGGACCAAGACGACGACCAAAAGTAAGATGGGAGGATGAAATCAGATAATGTGTTGGAGCATCGCGGAGAAGAGAGACTGTAACCGCAGTACCTGGGAGATTATTAGGAGGGCTCCATCCAGCAGTGGGGAGACAAGGGATAGAGATAGATAGATATAGAGATAGATAGAGATAGATAGATATCTATATCTATATCTACATAGCGAGATCTCTCCCTATAACAGCTATACATTAAACAATAGATAAACATACAATACCGTTCACATGAAATCAGAGGACAGCACTCATGTAAAGCAGATATATTGGTTTGTAATGTAAAGAGGGTAAACTATAGAGAAACCCCCGCTTCAGCTTAATAATGATGCTGGAAAGGGTGATGGTGCTAATTGGGTAATAAATAATGTAGCAACTAAGGAGAAAAAGAAACCCAATTTGTAGCACTCTCATCCAAGTGGACGATTAGTGTGTGAATTAAAATAAGTTTCAATGGAAACAAACGATAAAATATAGGGCTATAAAAAAAACAATTAAATAGCGCATTGTGAATCCAGTAGGAGTGTGGAAACCCCGGATTACAGGCAATGCTAGGTTCAGTGTACAATGATATACCCTGTCCTTGGTGATATCAATTATAGAAGAAATCCACCAGGGGAGTGAGGAGAAGGAGGGAGATAATTACTAAAATACTATGATTAAAATGCCAGCAGCTGACAGGAATAACTAATTGGTGCACTGAAAGAAACCTAGTTAGTAGGTAAACATGTGTATGCAGTACATGGTGGATAAGCTTTGTCCACGATGTGTCAGTAATGATCTGAAGTGTCAGATTACCACAAACACTATAGGATCAGGGTGAACCAATTGTAGCGAGCGTGTGAGCAAAGATCTTAAATATAGATAATTGCTTACACATAAAATATGTTCTTGTTAACCGTATGAGGTTAGATAAATGCACTTGTATAAATACTGTACACAATCGTGTGAGCACGGATCTCGAATTGATAGATCTGTGCAGACACTGGTGTGCCGGATAATGAGCAGCTGGGTAATTAATTGAAGCACTGCTGGAACTCCTAAGTGAAAACCAAGGAGACCGCATCTAAACGATACACTGATAGGCCCCGCTCACACAGCACACTACATGACGTGCGCACGCGCGTTCGTCACTGATTCCTGGCGGCCAATGGTAGTGTTCAGTATTGAAACTACCATTGGCTGCAAAGTGCGGCGTCAACGTTGCTGCAGTCGCGGGAGTCTTTTGAAACTGTGATTTCCGGCTGCAGCAGCGTGACGTCAATTTCAGCAGCCAATCAATGTCCAGACGTTTACATTGATTGGCTGCTGAAATTGAGACTCTGCCTTTCTGTGGAGACAGGGGACCGGGGGAGGCTTCTGCAAGTGAAAAAGAGACTGTTCTGAGTAATTGGCAAACCCATGTAATTACGATCTGGTGGTTTTCAACTTTATAAGAACCGCTGGATCTTTCTTCCCGCCCGCCCATCATTCCGTCTGCTGGGGATGATCACACATCGCCCAGCAGACGGAGGCGCGGACGCAGCGTCGCGAAGTGCGCTGTGTGAACGGGGCCTTATAGACAGTAGAAGCAGACTTCTCTAAATAAAGAAGCCTGTAGCCAATAGTACAATGTGAATATACTCATGGGCTGGGTAGGCACCTCAGGGGTTGATAAATGTTTTATAATCAACTCCCTGAAGGAAACACCACAGTATAACCTGTAACAGGGATAATACCCCAAGAATAGGCTTATAAAGACTTGTTGACAATTAGTATACCAATGGAACACTGCACAGGACAATGGTAGACTGATATCAGATCATACTGAATACATGCAGTGAACAGGGGGTATACAGGTAAACTGAGTATATATATATATATATGCCGAGTAACACGGTACTGAGACCATAGGTGCCTTCAATATAAATCTCCCCCTTTGGAGAGGAGTTCCATAGGACCATCGGGTCGTAATCAGAAGCATGAACTGTGCAGGAGCAGGGCAGCTCAAGTACTCCCGTGTGGAGCCTATATCTGCGATACAAATAATGAGCCCTGCGCGTGCACGTGGTCAGAAGTGCCGACGCGCGCGTTTCGCAAGGAGAACGCTTTGTCAAGGCCAGTAGAAGGGGGGTGTCCCGTAGCACCGAGTGAGTATATATAGCGGCGCCAATTGATTTTTTTTTCGCCTGCTTTAACCCTTCCGTTGCCACACGCATGCGCCGTCAGTAAAAACCTGTAATTGGTTAGTTTTCCTGGTGGGAGTCGCCGAGCAAAGTTCTGTGTTTTTGCAGCTCCTGTCGGTCTTTGCTGCGACTGTTCCTGTTACCTATGTGGATCCCCTGTTGCTGACCCCGGACCGTGACCCCAACCTCGCTGCTTACTGCCTTCCCTGACCTTTTGCCTGTACCCTGGATTCCGCACCATTGCCGCCAGCCCTGACCCCTGCTTCCATACCGACTACGGATACTCTTACAGGACTCTGTCCCTGGGCTGTGGTCAGTTTATTTGCATCCCTACCTAAGCTTCCTGATTTGAGACAAGCACCGTCACATTTTGCTCGGCCAAACATGGACACCGCTGGAGGTGACGCAAGCTGTATCTCTTCAAGGGGAACTACTAGGAGATCATGAGACACCTCGCTCAGCAACAACAACAGCTGTCACTCATTTCTAGCCGACTTCAGGACATCACCATCATCATCCGGTTGGATACATTCCAGGTGGGTTCTACCCCTGCACCGCCATTGCTGGCAGCGTCTCCAGCGCCAGCTCTGTCATCTCCTACGCCCAGGGAACCACGGATCCCAACGCCTCTACGTTATGGAGGGGACCTATGACATGTAGAGGATTTTTGAATCAGTGTTTGATCCAGTCGAACTCCAGCCCTCCATGTTCTACACCCATCGATCCAGGGTAGCATACGTAATTTCCCTACTGACAGACGAGGCTTTGGCCTGGGCCTCCTCTCACTGGGAAAAGGAATCCCCACTGATTAAATGACGCCGCAGAGTTTTTGACTCTCCCGGTCGCGTCTCTTCTGTTTCTGCAAATCCGGCAAGGAACCCGTACTGTGGGCCAGTATGCCATTGAATTCCGTACCCTGGCTGCGGAGACTGGCTGGAACAATGAAGCTCTGCTGGCAGCATTTTTGCAAGGGCTTTCTGAGTATTTAAAGGACGAACTGACCTGCCGGGGACACACCTAAAAATCTGGAGGAATTGATTGCTCTCTATATCAGAATAGATCTTCAGATGCGAGAACGGCAGACTGAGCGAGACAGTCTTTCAAAAACGTCAATAATTCGGCCTGTTCCCCACTTCAATACGCCTATTCCTGCACCTCTCCTAGATGAGGTACCAATGCAATTAGGTGATACAAAATTACTTGAGCAGGAAAGAACTAGGAGACGTGACAGGGGGCTGTGCCTGTATTGTGGGCTCAAAGTTCAACGTGCCCGAAATTGTCCTAAATCAGGGAAACCCCAGTGCCCAGTAAAGATAATGGAATATTCTCTGGGCATTTCTTCTATTCCTTCATCTCCATCTCAACCTGCACGGCTCCTCCTGCCGGTTTCACTCTCCTGGGGACCAACCTCCATCTTCACTCAGGCTTTTGTGCACTCAGTAGCCGCATGGAATTTCATTAATCACACATTTGCGGACCTCCACTCCATTCCCCTCCATACTAGGGAGACCCAGGTAGCGGTAGTGGCCATTGATGTAACACTTGTGATACCTGGGACCATCACCCTTGAGACTAATCCTTTGCTGGTGTCACTCCACAAGGAGACACTTTCATTCTATGTCATTCGGTTTCCCTCTACTCCAGTGCTCCTAGGCCTTCCCTGGTTGCGACACCACAACCCCAAGATCGATTGGGCGACCAGAAAAGTGACAGCCTGGGGACAACATTGCCATGTATCTTGTCTTCCGAGGTCTTGCACCATTTCCGGGGTTCGACCACCCACGGAGACTTCTTTGTCATGCCTTCCAGTTTAACAGGAGTTTGCCGATGCATTCGACAAAAAACAGGCAGAGAAGTTACCGCCACACCGATCTTACGTTTGTACCACCGACCTGCTCCCAGAGGCCACCCCTCCTTGAGGCCGCACTTACCCCCTTTCGGAACCAGAAATCAAGGCAGAACCCTTTCCAGTTCCCACCCGTCCGTGGACCCATTTATCCATGGATTTTGTCGAGGAATTGCCGCTCTCCAGGGATATGACTAGCATACTCTACGTAGTCGATCGCCTTACACGTCAAGGCCATTTTGTTCCTCTCAGGAAGCTACTTACAGCCTCCGAACTTTCTGAAATTTTTATTAAGGGGATATTTCGCCTTCATGGGGTCCCGACTGTTATGGTCTCGGACTGCGAATCCCAATTCACCTCAAGATTCTGGAAAGCCTGTCAAGAATGGGCATCTACCTTCATTTTTTTTCTTCCTACCATCCCCAGTCCAATGGACTCACAGAAGGGGCTGGACAGTCCTTGGAGCAATTACTGTGATGTTTTGCATCTTAACTACAGGATGACTGGGTTGATCTGCTCCTGTGGACCGAGTTTTCCCTCAATTCCATGAAACACGATTCCACACTGGAATCTCTGTTCTGTGCCTACGGGTACCACCCTGCTGCCCTTCCTCCTTCCAGTCCTTTCTCCAGAGTTCCAGCAGTGGAAAATAAAATCCAAGAACTCCAATTACTATGGAAGAAGATCCAGGCCAATCCGGCCAAAGCTGCCTTTCAGCAAGAGACCCAGGTGGATAAACGTTGATGTCCATCCCTCCCGTTTCAAGTGGGAGATAAAGTCTGGCTGAAACTGCCTTCCTTCAAACTCTGGCCCAAATTTATTGGACTTCACAAAATCCTGAAACAGGTCAACCCGGTGGCCTTCAAATTGGACCTTCCGGCTATCTTTAGGATACCTCCAGTGTTCCATGTCTCCCTCCTCAAGCCTCCTCAAGCCTTTAGTCCAGAACACCTCCCCTTCTCCTATTCCCCCTCCTCCTAGACCATTCTTGATGGATGGCCAGGTGGAATTTGAAGTACGCCAGATATTGGATTCCCGAAGATCCTGTGGCGGGCTACAATACTTGGTCCATTGGAAGGGTTATGGACCAGTTGAGAATTCATGGATCAAATCCAGGGATGTCTATGCCCTCAAACTGGTCCGGGCGTTGCATCAGAGATTTCCTGCCAAACCGGCTTAGATCACCCGGAGGTCTCTCCTGAGAGAGGGGTACTGTAAGGATTCTGCTCAATCTGTGCCGGGTTTTGCTGCCAGTTCGTGTTTCCCAGGCTGTCTGCCCGTTATGTTAAATTTGGCCATTTTGGTTACTGGCAGTCTGCTATTTTAGGCTGCACTTCCTGGTGGGAGTCGCCGAGCAAAGTTCTGTGTTTTTGCAGCTCCTGTCGGTCTATGCTGTCGCCTGTTCCTGTTACCTATTTGGATTCCCTGTTGCTGACCCCGGACCGTGACCCCGACCTCACTGCTTTCTGCCTGTCCTGACCTTTTGCCTGTACCCTGGACTCTGCACCATTGCCGACAGCCCTAACCCCTGCTTCCATACCGACTACGGATACTCTTACAGGACTCTGTCCCTGGGCTGTGGTCTGTTTATTTGCATCCTTACCTCAGCCCTGCGGAACCGCTTCCTGATTGGAGTCGAGCACCGTCACAATTTTCTAATTTGATAAGTCCGAGACTTATCCCAGTTGTGGAATGTTTTAGTGGTACAGATGTGCTGACAGGCTTTGCACCTCTTACAGCCATTAGGTACCAACCAAGTTCTAACTGGCGTATCTGAGAAGTGGCTATGGACTAAAATATCCCAACGGTTACACGCCCTTCTGCTAACCATTGAGGGATAGCTATAGTACGTCTTTAATATCCACATCTGCTCTGAGGATGTGCCAATGTCTGTCAAGAATACTTCTTGCCAAATGCCCCTGCTTTTTGAATGTCCCAATAAAGCGTACATCTGTCATCTTTTTTAGAAATGTTGTCAGTAAGGAGGTCTCTACGTGGTTGGTATTTCGCTCTTTTGGTGGCCTTTTTTAATACCTTCATGCTATAACCTCTTTCAAGGAAACACTTCGTCATAATTGAGGCCTGCGCCTCAAACTCATCGATGTTGCTCCAGTTCCTCCTAATCCTTAGGAATTGTCCAACCGGGATACCCTGAACTAGGGTTCTGGTATGGTGACTGGAAGCCTCCAGAAGATTATTCGTAGCGGTTGGTTTACGAAAAATGGTTGTTTCGATATGATCTCCTGGGCTTCTTGATATTTTGAGGTCCAGAAAGCATATAGTGTTCTTATCATATTCCAATGTAAGGTGTAGGTTCAACTGATTGGTATTTAGAATGCCTACAAAACTCTGTAATGTAAACAAACAGGGCACAAAATACCGACGTTTTGGTCCCGAAACATTAGATAGACCGATCTCGATATATCTCTAGACCGATCTCGATATATGAATTCCAAATCTGTCATGCGCTCAGGCATACAGCTGCAACAACTGACACCCTGAAGGGTCAGTAAACTGACAGTGGAACAGTGCTAGGAGGGCACAGGGGGACCACCATGGGGGTCGGGGCTCAGGGGCACAACGCTTACCCCTGTCAGCTCATCCGTCCTGGATCCTAGCCCTCCTTGGCTCGTGTTCCGGTGCGTGCGTCCGATGAAGGTAAGCAGATGAATGGGGATTGAAGACGGCGCCACAGCAGTCAATCAGTAGAGTTCAAAACGATTCAGTTGAGATAAAAGGCTTTAATGGTATATTGCACACACAAAACGACGGGCTACATCACCATCTCCTCCTCTACACGTTTCACGCTAGAACAGCGCTTCGTCTGGGAGTAAGGGGAGGTGACTGCAAACCCAACATTTAAATAAAAAAGCCCGCGAACTGGGGCTAATTAGCACTTCTCTACACCGAGCTCGATATATCTCTACACCGAGCTCGATATATCTCTAGATCGAGCTCGATATATCTCTAGATCGAGCTCGATATATCTATCTATAGAGGTATCTATTGTGCAAAAAATATATGCGCAGAAACCTATGGCCAATAATGTCTAGTGAATGCTGCCTAAAATGCTGGTTTTAACACAAAAACCTAGATATCTATTCTATTTGGCGCAGAAACATGACAGGGTTCAAAAAGTGGAATTAACCTTATAGACTGAGGACTGGCAGTAAATGTAAATAGTAGATCAAATAGTACTTGAACCAATAGAATATGCACTAGAAAGGCTCACTATTACTGGAACTTGAAACAGTGTCAAATATGGATTGTTAAATAAAATTTCAAATGTGGCAAATGGAAAAATGGTGTCGAGTTGTGAAGAGAAGTATCTAGTCTTCTGAGTGTCTGTGAAAGAGCTCAACAATCAAATACCTTTTTGCTTAATATCCCAAAATCGAAGAATAAAGCAGCTATCTGTAGCTTTCACTTGGAGAGAGAAGCCGCCGCCTCTGTTAAGTATTACTCCTGACACCTGGTAGTACAGGGACCTTCACGCTGATAGGACTGTGTGATATGTCCAGTTTGCCGAACAATGTCGGTGTTTTAGCGCCTCGATTCTGTTGCCAAGTCGTCCCCTCTCTTACCGGCGTCTTGCAGATCAAGCGTCGCTCCCGTACATCAGGCGGCGGGTGCACTGGCTTAGCTCCGGTGCGCCGTCAGGTACCGATCTCGGCCACAACAGCAACCACCGCTCGTTCACGTCGGCACAAACCCTCCACGCCAGGTAACATACACAGCAGCCCAGCTCCGATCCGGTGTCTTATAGATCAGGCGTCTCTCCCTTACATCAGGCGGCGGGTGCACTGGCTTAGCTCCGACACGTACCGATCTCAGCCACAGCATTGACCACCGTTCGTCCACGTCGGCACACCACCTCCACGCCAGGAGACAGATACAGCAGCCAAGCTCCGATCCTCATTCAGGGGCCAATCTCCACTGTAGCAAAGATCTCCCACCGTTCGTTTACGTTGGTACAGCACCTGTGCACCTGTTCCCCTCCAATATTCTGCCAACCAAACTAGGGAGGGGTCTCCGTCACTGAATGCAGGGCGTTTGTGGTAGGAAATGGGCAGAAAATGACTCCAGACACTTCGGATTCCTTCAAACTTGTATTGTAAAGTTTGAACATACAGCAAAACAGACAACGTACAAAAGAGTATACTCAAAGCACCCTACGCGTTTCGTCTTTATCAGACTTCAATAGGGGTATGAGAGAATAAAAATACCATATATGTATACTTGTACCAATACTGCTGACCTGACGAAGAGAGGAGAACTCTCGAAAGCTTGTCTTATGACATAAATTGTTAGTCCAAATAAAAAAAGGCATCACCTGATACTGAAGTACATATACATACAGATAGATCTATACATACATCTATAGATAGGGAAATCTAAAGATAGAGATAATATATACACATATATACATATATATACACATATATACATATATACACATATATATACACACACACACACACGCGCATCATCATCTCTGTTGGAATATATATATATATATATTTCTATAGCTATATATATATATATATATATCTTTCTCTCGCTACCTAGAGACCCCAAAGATTATTTTGAAATACTCTGCGTCAATATACATTGCAACCCGTTACTTTTCAGATGTAATTCTTTGCAGATTCTGAAATGCTGTTTCCAGCAGAGATAAATGACTTAGACCGTGGTGACTGTGGCCATCACTCACCCAGCGTCACAGCCGTCACAAAGCAGCAGTCGGTCTTCACGGTCACAGTGCCCGCACACCTCACAGTTTGTGGGGTCCTCCTCCTCTTCCTCCTCCTGCTCTGCTTTTTCTGCTTTGTTTTGCACAGGGACCTGAAAGAGAGGCAAATCATGTCACCGACAAACACGGCCTTGGCACTGCAGGGTCAACTTTCAGGCAGCGATGTCACAGTGACAATCATCTATCAAGTAAAGTATGCCAGTCACATCACTACAGAAGCAGCTTTTACAAATGAGGTGAGAAGCCGTGTGTGTGTAAAAAAAAAACTTCCATATAGTGATCAAGTTATTAGGATTAAAGCCGAGAGGAAGGAATGGTTCAACTACCACGTAACCTCAATAAAAGCTGAAAACGCACACTGTTTCTAAACCAAACAAAAGTCTGTGGCATCACACGGGTGAAGAAATTAAAATGGCTGTGGTCAAGACAGATAACGCAAGAAGAAATTACCATCGTTGGACAAAGATGGTACTCAGCTGGATTCCAAGGGAGATTAAAAGACCAAGACGACGACCAAAAGTAAGATGGGAGGATGAAATCAGATAATGTGTTGAAGCAATATGGAGAAGAGAGGCTTGTAACCACAGTATTTGGAAGATCATTGGGGAGGCTTCATCCAGCAGTGGATCGACAAGGGCTTAAGTTGATGATACATATACATACCACAGTGTTTGTTACCCCAATACTCACCTTCTTTAGGATCTCTCCACCAAAGTGAGCGCGGATGTGAATGCAGGAGAATATGATTCTGTCCACCGGGCATGAGTTGGCGTTCTGCAAAAACACAAGCACAGGTGATCACAAAGTTACAGACCAAACACTGGACCGCAGCAGAAAACCTTGAATGCAGGACATATAGCTACATAGAGGCCTTTAAATAGCCAGCACGTCTGCCACATCTACAGAAACAGCGCCCTCTACATCCCCCGGCTGGGTCCCCCCACAGGACTGATGTTATGTCATGATGTCATAGTGGGGAGCATTACCACACAGGCCAAGGGGACAGGAAAACACGAGGCTGATGGACAGTACAGTTATGGTTCCTGCTAGAGTTTGGAAATATACCAACAGAATAGTGACATTGCAATACAAGTAAAAAAGTCCATAGTTAAAAAATAAATATGAGAGAGACAGAGAGCGAAAATAGCTACAGTCTGTAAGGATCCATAGAGATCCAATATGCCGGCACAGCACAAGAGATAATCACAAGTGTTTTTTTGGGGGTAACTGCTGCTCTGGGGGGAGGGGGTAACTGCTGCTCTAAGGCCGCGCTTATACTGCTGGCGACGGCGCCTGAAAATAAATACATTGCCGCCGCCGCCGTGTGCGCTTATAGTGTGCGCGACGGCGACAAAGCGACGTCGCGGAAACTGGAAGCCGGCAAAATTTGATTTTTCAAGGGCTGTCGCGTCACATGACGGCCCTTGAACAAATCAAATTGCCGGAATCCCGCGACCCTGCCGAAACATAACTTTCGCCGGTGGCGATGGGTGACGTCACCCGCCGTGTTGCCGTTGCCAACGACGGCACTATAGGCACGGCCTAAGTTTCTAAAGGGAGGCAAGTCTCTGTAACCTATCAAAAAACAGGCGGTCCTCGGTATCCGAGAGTCCGCTTTCCGTCGAATGCCTTCTCCGATGCCGCGTAATGCAGTCCGCTGGACGTATTATCCCATGTCGGAACCACCTGACGCTCACCACCGTGGATTAATCCACGGACACGCAATCCAACGCCGGTTTGTGGGACTCATTCCGTCGGATAAGCGAGGACCATGGGGTTGTGTGTATACAGCTCAACCCCGTTATAACGCGATCCGTTACAACGCGAATCCACTTATAACGCGATGCAAGCGTGGCTCCCAATTTTCGTATTTATGAATACTTTACAACACGATTA
Organism: Ascaphus truei; assembly: GCF_040206685.1. NCBI lineage: Eukaryota > Metazoa > Chordata > Amphibia > Anura > Ascaphidae > Ascaphus > Ascaphus truei. The sequence continues at coordinate 15,712,319 of NC_134494.1, read as the reverse complement.
TTGGCGTCTTAAATACTTTATTGTACAATGCATACAATTGTACATTATTTCTAACGCGGCCCGCTTATAGCGCGATGTGATTCTTTGGACCCCAAGCACAGCGTTATAAAGGGGGTTAAGCTGTATAAAAGAAATATGTATTAAGCTGTATAAAAGAAAGACCCAGAGACGTTTGAAACCAACTCAGTTTGTACACAAGAAGCCAAATACGTGAAAATGGTACTTCAGGGCGGCCTTGAATCCCGAGGTAATCTCGCCCTCAGTGTGTTGAGAGACGGTACTGACCTTTGACCACTCCACGATGCAGTCCAGGCAGAAGTAATGGTTGCAGTTCTCTGGGGTCCCCACCACCTGGTTTCTGAATCCGTTTAGACAAATGGGGCAGTTCTCCCCCTCATCGTCGGAGCTCAGAGCCCCGTTGAAAACCCTTGCAGACCGGTCTGGATCTGCGCTGCCTGCCTCTCCCTCCTCCTCCTCCTCTTCATCATCTTCGTCATCTTCATCAGAGTCTACAGAGAAAAATGACAGCTTGTTCCCAAGTTTCAATTGCATACCAATGTGTATATATAGATGTAGCCAGGGTGATTGCTCCCGATGTTGTGTTATGGTGGGATATTGTACAAACACACACACACACACACACACACACGTGGATATAGTCCTGGAGCGCTCTGCCTCCCTCCGTCCTCCAGCGACTCTGCCACCCAGTCTCCGAGCATCCTCACCCCCTCACGCACTCCTCATTAAGAGTTGTAGCTGTGACTTGAACTGTCAATCACCACTACAGCCGGTCACAGCGCGCCCGATCCTGCTTGTAAGTCAGGCTTTTTTCCCATCCCTGCTCTAAAGATATATTTCAGGAAAAACTGCGCGACGTTCGAAATGCATTGGATGGGTCTTTTGCCACATTAAAGTGCCCTTTTAATCATTTTTTTGTTGTGGTTTCTTCCTGCTCCGTTTGTGCTGGTGCGCTTTTTGGTCTCCCTTTTCCCTATATTTCAGGAAGAGACAGAAACAGAATGAATGGTGTTCACAAGTAAACAGATGTCCGTGACAACATCACAAGGGTGAAGAAATTTAAATTGGTCGGAAATCTCGCAAGGATTCCAAGGGATATCAAAATGACCAAAACGGCGACAAAAAGTAGGAGGATGAACTTAGGACATTTGTTGGAGCAACACGGAGGAGAGGCTGCAACCGCCATACCTGGGAGATCATTGGGGAGGCTTCATCGAGCAGTGGATTGACAAGGGCTAAAGATAAGAGAGAGAGTGTGCATATAGAGATATCATGTATAGGGAGAAGGAGTGGCTCAGTGAGTAAAGACACTGACTGGCACTGAGGTTGAATATGCGCAGTTACATAGACACGTTTGCGAGTGTCCATTTGAGTTTTTATTGTTTTGATTTTTACTTTATAAAGACATACTTCGCCATAGCAGGTTCTTTCTACGCTTTTCTTTGCGACTACAAATTTATTGGAGGTGGTAGGAAGACCCTTCACCATATAGGAGCAGCATTTATGGACTCTCGTACATTGATTCTTGCCAAGAACATTGAAAGTTGTGTTTTTTTGTTTGTTTTTTCAATGGGTTTTTTTGTGTGCCATCTTTCATTTGTATTTCTGTTTCTATTTTTACATTGATTTTCATTTTGACACTTGCTGTGCCTTTACGCTTGTATTTGCAATTTTGGGAATATCCTTTTGGAGCGCTGGTTAGTATTTTTTTCACAGTTCTATTTATTTCAACTGACCAGCACCTCGTGGGTTAAATATATCCCTGGGTAATAGTTAAGCACAGAGTGTTGTGTATTTTTTTTTTAACTGTTTGTATTTTGTTAGATTCATTGTATATGTTTATTCCCATCAGGGATTATATGTGATTGAGAAAAAAGCAATCTTATCTCTAGCAGAGGGTTTCGGTTTGTTTAAGGTAGCTGTATTGAGAGTACAGTAGGGCCCTGCTTTACGGCGCTCCGACCATACAGCGTTTCCCAATGTATACCCATATTCATTAGGTTCGGCGCTTGTTCCGTTTTTCCGGCGATTTTCGGCATGACGTGCACAGCAGCCAAGTATCCGGCTGTCACTAAGCAACAATCAAGACCTAAAGTTCTCCTCACTAGAACATTTAAAAACTTTAACCCACAACAGTTTCTGGATGACCTTACCAACTGCCCATGGCACAGAATCGATTTAATTCCCGACCCTGATTCTGCGCTCGACTATTTCCAATCCGAGTTCTTAAAACTCTGCGATACCCATGCTCCACTACGCAAAATAAGGGTACGGGGGGCCCACCTTCCATGGGTTACAACTGACCTTATTGCACTCTACCAGTTCAGGGATGCCTTGTGGAAAAGCTACAAAGTAACTGGCACTACCAAGGATCTCAATCACTACAGATGCATGCGGAACATGTCCACAAGGCAAACAAGGCACGCAAAGGCACAATATTACTCTGACAATCTCCACCAAAATACAACAAACCCAGCTAACTTCTGGAAGGTTATCAACAATATATTCCAGCCTCCTAACCATCAACAACCAAGTAATATCACTAAGGGGGATATTAGTCTGACAAACCCCACTGACATCGCAAATGCATTCAATGATTACTTTGTGGGGTGCGCCACTAACTTATTAGCAAAACGCAGCCCAAACCACAAACCTGAATCTCATCCTGGGAGTACCCCTATAGTCCCACCCCCTCCCAACACTGCCCACAATTTTCAATTTGGCCCAGTATCCGAAGAGGAGATTACACAAGCGCTCCTCAAACTAAAACTAAGCAGCCAATGTGGACCTGACTTACTACAATCTAGGTCCCTACGACTTGGTGCCCCAGCCATTGCCAAACCAATTGCGTCCATAGTCAACTCTATCCTGTCTGCAGGCCATATCCCTAAGACCTGGAAAACTGCCAGAGTTGTCCCAATCTTCAAAAGTGGGGACAAAAACACTGTCTCAAACTACAGGCCAATCTCACTTCTCCCAATTCTATCCAAAGTCATGGAAAAATGTGTCCACTCCCAATTAAGCGATTTCTATACCAAGACAAATTTCCCTAGCCAATTCCAATCTGGGTTTCGTCCCAAACACTCCACCGTAAGTACCCTGCTAAAAGTTTGCAATGAAATCCAGTGTGGAATGGAACGGGGATAACTCGCTGGTGCAGTATTCCTAGATTTTGCAAAGGCTTTTGACACAGTTGATCATGCTATCCTGCTTAACAAACTCCAGAGCTCTGGAATAGGGAAGCATGCTTTAAACTGGTTTCAGTCCTACCTATCAGGAAGATCCCAACATGTGTCCATCTCAGGCTCTAACTCCAACCCCCTGGATATCACCTGTGGTGTCCCGCAGGGCTCTGTTCTGGGGCTTCTACTCTTCTCAGTGTTCATTAATGATCTTCCCACAGCTTGTAAGGAAGCCTCAATACACATGTATGCAGACGACACAATCCTATATGCACACAGCCATAGCCTCTCTGACCTTCAACACATACTTCAGTCTGACTTTTTGAGACTCGAAAACTGGATTTCCCAAAACAAACTGATTTTTAAACACTGACAAGACTGTAACAATGGTATTTGGGACCAAGACTAAATTTGTAAAGCTCCCAGTGACTGAGCTCCTGATTAGAACCAACGCTAACACCACCCTAACACCTGTCACTAGTTTTAAATACCTGGGCTTATGGTTTGACTCCCACTTAACATTCGGGATGCACATTGATACCCTGACAACCAAGACCTATGCCAAACTAGGGGTACTTTACAGGAACAAATCCTCCCTAAGTCTCCTGGTCAGAAAGCGTATCACACAGCAGATGCTAATGCTGATTATTGACTATGGAGACATAGTATACAGCTCGGCACCTCAAACCCACCTTAGCAAACTTGGCACCCTCTACAATTCAATTTGTCGTTTTGTTCTCCAATGCAACTACAACACACATCACTGCGAAATGCTCAAAGAACTAGATTGGTCATCACTCGAGTCTAGGCGCAAAGTTCACCTTTCCTGTCTTGCCTTTAAATTCTTCATGGGCAAGCTACCCAGCTATCTGAACAAGCTCCTCACCCCTACCACATGCAGCACTTATCATCTGAGATCAGACTCCAAAAGACTGTTCATGGTCCCAAGGCTCAACAAAGTATCCAGCCGTTCCTCCTTATCCTACCGTGCACCCGAAAACTGGAACAACCTACCAGAGACTCTCACATCCACCACCAGTTTAAGTTCTTTCAAATCTAAAGCTGTCTCACATTTTAATCTGGTCTGTAACTGTTTCATACGCCCATAATATATATTTTCTTTAACTGTGCATGCAATGTCTTGTATATAATGTATACCCTGTTCATTTATGTAACTGTATTTGTAACCAAGTATTATTTGTTTTACTCTGTGCCCAGGACATACATGAAAACGAGAGGTAACTCTCACTGTATTACTTCCTGGTAAAATATTTTATAAATAAATAAATAGTTTTAGCGCCTGCGCAACTCCTTGTCAGATGCCATTTGTCAGCGAAACAGTCGGGTTACAGCTCTGCGTCTCTGTTTTGAAAGGTACAATACAGTACAGTAGGGCCCCGCTTTACGGCGATTTCCGCTTTACGGCGGCGGCCTGGAACGGAACCCGCTGTATGAGCGGGGCCCTGCTGTATTCGTGTGTTGTTTTTAGTGTTGTTGAGCTATGTGTGGACAGCATGGAGGGAGTTGCTGAGCCTAATACACAGTTTTGGAGACTTTGGGATGAGGCTACACAGGAGATCCCTGGACTTTTTGGAACCCGGTTCCACCACTGGGAGTCTGATGGATCCAGGTAATCTCCTTGTATAGTCTAGAAAAATGATTAAATAGAGATTGGTATGATCGCATATCACTGGAAAAGTATATAAAGCATAACAAAATACAGCGTGGGTTGAGGATATAGAAGAACCCCTTCCTTTGATATGGATGATATCGAATTTATGACAGAATGGGAGGCTAGTCTGGATGTTTGCTCTGTCAGCCTCGTGAAACTGCTAGTAAAATAGAGACAGGAGAATTTAAAAAGAACTGAATTAGCTATAGAATCAATACAGGAGAAATGGAACCATTTAAAGATGATACCACGTGCATTAAAATAAACGAAGAAATTGAAGAGATTGATAGAAAAAAAAAAAAAAACTACTATAGAGAGAAAGAAAGAAAGATCGATTCAATAGGGACTTGGAAGATTAGGAGTCCAAGTCTCACAGGAATTGGTCTAAATCTGGGAAAGTACCTAATTCCAAATCTGCACATCATTTTACATTTCCAAATCAAGGGATGAAATTAAATAATGATGGATTTAGGAATAACACCAATCCCAAGGTAACATATAATAGGGATTACCAGAGAGGGGGTATATCTGGAGATTGGACCAACAGATCTACCAAGTCTAATGATAGAAACTCGGGAGGTATGACCAGAATTATAGCCAGAATAAAAGGGTGAATACCCCATCCAAAGAAGCAGGATTTGAAAATAGGAAAGATAATGGTCCACAGCCACGTAACTTTTGGAGAGAGGGCACAGTTCCTAAAGGTGGACCCAGAGTATGTAGTGTAGTCCAGGCACTGAGTTTGAAGCAGGGGGCCATGGTTCAATTCCCCGTGTCGGCTCCTTGTGACCTTGGGCAAGTCACTTTATCTCCCTGTGCCTCGGGCACCAAAAAATAGATAGTAAGCTCCACGGGGCAGGGACCTGTGCCTGCAAAATGTCTAGACAGAAGAGAGATGCCCCAATGGCAACAGGAAACGGGGGAGGGAAAAAAATCCATAAAACAAGGAGAGGAAAGAGCGGGGGCAGAAGGAGGTCTTAGAAAGACACCTCGGATAATATGATCACTCCTGCAAGTATTTGTAACTTATCTGGAACCAATTTAGATTCCAGTGAAATTAACCTTTTAAAACGAGGTTTGTCCTTTGCACTCATTTCAGGTCCCAACAAATTTGAATTGTATGTAGATCTCAATATTTTCATTAGGAATCCAACTTTTAAAAGGTGGTTTTTTTTTGTAGAAAAAAAAAAAGCTGGAAATACAGAGCATTTAACCCCTTGAGATCGAAGTTATCTCCAGGACCTGCAAGAGTTAGATTCTGAAAATGTGTTTTCAGAAGTAGATGGTCCACATTTTAGGGGGATCACAAAGAACATGGGATCAACCATGAATGGTCCCGTGGAAGGTCTAGAAAAGACCATAAGTGATCAAGAAGTCAACTTTCTATCCCATATACTCACGAGGGAAACATATAGTGACGTTCTTTGAATGTGTCCCTGCAGATTTAGATCAATTATGCAATAAACGTCCATTTTTTTTTTTTTAAAGATAATCTAAATGCAGAGGAGAAAAAAAAACAACAACAAAAAAAAAGGTCTTGAAAAATCTGGTAGAAAGGAAATATATAGTTTTCAGACAGGCAGAAAAGGGAGGAGGTCAAGTCATTCAGAAAAGGGAAGACTATTTGAAAGAAGCCTCACGATTACTTGAGGAGAAAGCGGTATATGGGAAATCAAAAACAAAAACAAACAAATCGCAATAAGTCCTTTCTAGCCCCTTTTTCAAATATGATTTCTCGTGGTTTACAAAATGGTGCAATTATAACGAACAGAATCAGAATTTCTCCAGAATGAGCATCCAATATGTTATCATTTGCCCAAAGTTCATAAGAACTTCGATGCACCCCCAGGACACCCGATAATGTCGGACATTGATTCCATTACCAGTCATTTGTCAGAATGTATTGACGCATTCCTCCAACCGATGCTATGCAAGTTAGATTCTTATCCAAGAGATACCATACATCCATTACAGATTATCCAGAAGTTGGAGTGGAAAGAGACATATTTGGGTGTGATGTGATGTTTAGGCACTTTATACATGTATTGAAAAGGCATGAGAGCTGCCAAAAATTCCTTATCAGATGACACCCGTACTCAGGAGTCACGGGATTTCCTTTTGGAAGGGATAACATTTATATTGGAACGCAATTACTTTGCTTTTGGAGGGGGAATTTTACATACAACATTGTGGGAAGGCCACGGGGGACTAAGTTTGCCCCATCGTATGCAAATCTTTTCAAGGTTTTTTTTGGGATAAGCACCATATTTGGGAGAACAAAAATCTCAAAAACCATATGATGCATGGACGCTTTCTTGATGGCATTTTGTTTATTTGGGAAGGGTGTATGTTAAGATTTTACACCACTTTACCTCTGATGAAGCAGATGAACAATCTGAGAAACACGTGCAAGAAAAAGAAAACAAAAAAAAGTTAATAAAAACGCAAGGAACAGAGAATTTCAACTAAAACTGAAAAATGTCTTCAGCTTGCTCAGAATGCATAGGGACACTTGAACAAACGATGAAGAGCTTCTCAAGATTGTAGTTGAAAACACTGGGGAAAAAAATGGAGGAATTGCCAACAAAAAAAATGAAGTGGAAGACGTCTAACATGAAATTAACCAACTTAAAAGAAATTGCCACCTCAAGATCGTTATGGGAGATTTGAATGCAAAGATTGGTGTCCAGCAAAAAGATGAAGCATCAGTTGGTAAGGAGCGGCTCAGTGACTGACTGGCACAGAGTTTGAAGCAAGGGAGCCTGGTTCAATTCCTTGTGACAAGTCACTTTATCTCCCTGTGCCTCAGGTATAAAAAAAAAATAGATTGTAAGCTCCACGGGGCAGGGACTGTGTCTGCAAAATGTCTCTAAAGCGCTACGTAAAACTAGCAGCGCTATACAAGAACATGCTATTACGATTATAAGTATGGTTACGCTAACAGGAATGAACGTTGGAGACAGATTGGCCGAATGTGAGAAACCATTTACATCATGAATTCATTAATCAAGAAGAATCCTGAATAGAAAACGTACATGGAGTGAACCCAAATGAATCAAGAATGAAAAGCGAAATATTCTAGCGAACCAGAAACACGTGATTGAAGATTGCACAAGTCCTTAACCATTTACACGCAAGGAGTGATCACTGGTTGGTTCGCTTAAAATTATATCTTTGTGTGAAGGTGGAAAGAAGAAAAAACGGATTCAAAAGATGACAAACAATCGACGTCAAGAACCTCAAAAATAACCGAAGAGAACTTTAACCAGAGCTGAAAAATTGCCTCAGCTTGCTCAAGATTCAGGAGGATAATTTAACAAACCGTAATGAAAAACCTGAGGTTTGCAGTAACTCCCCCCTGCCCCCCCCCCCACCCTTCTGTTTGTCTCAGGTCCCTCATTTCATGCTCACCTGACCCATCTTCTAAATCTTCATCCTCACCCTCTTCTTCCTCAAGACCCTCTTCTTCCTCGCTGCCCGATTCATCGTCAGAGTCCCCGACATCTTCTGAGGGAAATAGGTTAGAGGCCGTTAAAAAGGCATGAACATCATAACTAGAAAACGAGCATTTGCCCACGACCTACCTGGTATGGGTCAACAGGGCCTCTGAGGTGCCAGGGGTTGTGCGATGCCAGGTACGTAAAAAAGGAGCACGCAAAAGGTTATGAGGAAGTAATTTGTTTAGGCCCCCATGGCAGCAAAAAGGTAAATTAATAGGGTTTGCAGCATCTCTGGCCTATGCATTGAGCGTGACTCACCCTACTCTGGCAATCAAACCAGATTAACCCCACTGCGCCTTTACCCCTGTGCATGAGACGGACTCTTATCACATAAGGCATGTGACACTACCCCTCCCCTCCCATACCAAGTTTGAGAACGGCTGACATTTTATTTATCAAAGCTTAAAAAAGGATTTAATTTTGCAATATATTTGAAGTTAACTACAGGCATACCCAGGTTTAAGGACACTCATTTTAAGTACACTCACGAGTAAGGACATATCGCCCAATAGCAAACGGCAGCTCACGCATGCGCCTGTCAGCACGACCTGAACAGCAATACCGGCTCCCTACCTGTACCGAAGCTGTGCGCAAGCAGGGAGACTATAGAGCATGTTACGAATGCGTTATTTACATCAGTTATGCACGTATATGACGATTGCAGTACAGTACATGCATCGATAAGTGGGGAAAAGGTAGTGCTTCACTTTAAGTACATTTTCGCTTTACATACATGCTCTGGACCCATTGCGTACGTTAATGCGGGGTATGCCTGTATACGCTTTGTTATAAATGATATATATAGAAAGCAGCTTGGCTCTGTTACAAAATATACGTCCTTTCCATAATGTAGGGTGGAGTGGGAACTCTGACCAAGGTGAATTCTAGCAGGCCAGGAAACACACACACCTCTCACCCAGTATTTTTGCAAAAGAGCATTGGTTTTAGGAGTGTGTGTTTGTGTGTCATAGATGTGATGTGATCTTGTGTAACAAAACAGCTTATGATGGGTTTTGGCTTTACATGCACTTTTTACCAACTGGCGTAGGGGACTTTGGATATTGATGCTGGTGTCTCCATATTTACTGCAACCTATTACGCTGCAAGATATCAATGTGTATACCGTAACTATTTACCCTTCTATGTAAGACAGTCATTGTGTTTGCTCGGTCCCCCAGAAAAGAAATACTTTGGTGTCTCACTATATGAATAGGGGGTTCCACGTATTCGCAATATATTGGAAAGAGTTCCATTGGTCGTAGAAGGCCGATAACCACTGTTTTAGTCTGTCTGCGAACGCGCAAAAGAGCTGGTGTTACCATCATCGCTAGCCAGGACGAGCGCTTGCCGTCTGCGCTTCCCTTGGGTGCTGTTCCAGTTGATCAGCTGATCCTGGTTCTCTTCATCATCCATCGCTCCGCATCGGAAAACCACCCCCTGCAAGGAAACCCCGACAGGTAATTCCCACGTAGAACTAAAAGTGATCTAATGAGTATGTTTAATGGTTTAAAACAGACCCGGCCTACCTGCTCTTTGATCCTCTCTCCCCCCACCCAAAGTGGCTGGTCTCAGCGCACCCGATGCTGCTTTGACGTCACACTAGTAAAGCAGGATCAGGCACGCTGCTGCCGGTCGCAGCAGTGACGGACAGGTCAGTCAACGCACAATAAAGTTTTTAAGGCCTGGGTTAAAAGGCCAGGCCAAGAAGGATCAAAGTGACTTAATGACCGTGAAGTATTTATTGGGTTAGAGGGTCAGTTCCACATAGGCGCAAAGGGACTTCATGGCAGTGACGTGTTTAATGGGTAAAACATGCTAAGTGGCCTCAAAGAAGTGACATGTTTAATGGGTATACGGAGCAGTTCAACACAGGACCAAAGTGACCTAATGACAGTGATGTGTTAAATGAGTTAAAAAATAAAAAAAAGGATCTCTTTAGTTTTTCATCATATCTTATATAGCTCACACTCAATCCTCGTGAAAATGTGCACAATTGTAGGTCTGTTATGTAGATTAACACTATATAAGCAGCACAATGTGGACAATGAACTGATGATAACTAAATTGATTTCACTATATTATGTCAACAAGTACCAGATACACTGCGGGAGGTTCATGTTCATTAAACAAGAAATAGGAGTTTTTCCTTCGTAGCTCGAAAATGTGTTAAACTGTTGTAATCTAATCTGAAACACTAAGATTATTATATAGTTTGGGTTCAAAGTGTGGTTCAAAGTGTGGTTCAAAATGTCCTTCTGTGGAAACGCCCGAAGACGAGAACGTCGCTGTCTGATTGCATCATCGATAAAACGTTGTTCCAGCTGCTCCCCATCCTGAACGATACGTTGTTTAACTAATTCGTTTTGTTCCGTCCTTCTAAAGATCATCCTTTATCAGGAAATATTTTATATAAAGCGTTTTGGACCATAATTCTTGTTCTTTATCAAGCACTTTATAACGTACTTATCTTCTTCGCTCAACACCGTTTTGTAACGATGCGCTTGATGATGTCACCACGCCGTCACCAACTCCAAAGGATATTTATTCGATCAAATAATTCTTAAATATAAAAATCTACTGTGACAGACCTATAATCGCTCACATGTTCATGAAAAATTAGCCCTTTCCCCACAAGATATGACAAAAAAAAAAAGTCCCCTTTTTTTCTGAACTACCTCACATTTCTATTTTAGTAGTAGGGTTCCTTTTAACCTTTTCACTGCCAGAGGGCAGCCAACACATTGTAAAACCTGTCTGGCAGCAAAGGGGTTAATTGAATTATGCAAGTTAAAGGGCCAGTCTCTCATACTGTAGGACAAAAAGTGAACCAAGCACCGAGACAGGTTTAAGGAGTGGAAGGGTCAGGCCCCTGCACTGACCTAGTGACCGCAACGTGTTTCATTGGTAAAAGGGTCAGTCCCGCTTCGACCAAAGTTCCCAAATAACCGTAACATGTTTAAAGGGTAAAAGGGTTAATTCAACATAGGAGCAATGTGACCGAATGACAATCACATGTTTAATGGATTAAAGGATCAGTCCAACGTCAAACCAAAGGGCACGATGAACAGTGACATGACCAACAGGTTTTTTAATGGCGCTGATAGACATCCCTATATAACTGGGATCATTCTGTAGATCACACACAGGATACGTTAAAACCATTAGGCTAAGTCCCCGCTTCTGACGGCGGCGCGCGCCTCTCACCAGCCCCTCACCTCCTTTCTACCTGGCCCCGGTGTCTCCTCGCTTGTTGTCCCCCTCCGCGCTGTGGCGCGTCAGCCAGCAGGGGGAACAACAAGAGTGTGTTCCTGTGCGGCGACGAGGTCACATGGTGCGCTGTGAGCCAATCAAGAGGGGAGATCGCCGGAGTCTTGCTTTTCTCCTGAGCTGGAATGTGTTCAATGGAAAATTGCCATTACTCAGCATAAAACATGTTTCTCTCAAGCTTTTCTGTCAGAGCAAAATCAAAAAAATAATGACTGTTTGGCAGAAGAACAAACACACAGCTTCTCATTTAAATACAGCAGGCAAGAAATATTGATAGAAAATGCAGAGGCTATGGTACTCCATACCAGGAGACTGAGCAATGTAGTGCAGCTATCAGCCGGAGACGAGCGAATACTAGCAATAAAGCCATTATGCCAACCCACCCCCCCACCCCCGATCACGGTTTTCTGCTGTGCACGCAACACCAGTCCCGCATGCAGCAGCCTCCAGCGGGACCTTAGCCGTAGGTGTGTGGCTACCATTTCGGGTCTCGGCGCTGCCCGCCCCCTAATAAAAGGATGCCAAGTATAGGTCCTTTGAAATAAGTGGTAAGCAGAAGCTTTGTGGTGTTTTTACAATCCGTATCTGATGTCTTCTGGTGATCCTTATTAACAGAGCAGTCAGGAAGGTTTGAGGTCAGCTGTATAGGCGTAGGTCACTTCAGGAGAGGCTTCTTTTAAGCGTTGAAAAACAGAAAGTGAAGGCGCTTGCTGAATATTGAGTGGAAGAGATTTCCATAGGCAAGGGGAGGAAAAAGGTTTAAGACGGGAGAAGACTGTATAGGTAAAAGGTACAGCGAGAGATCCTTGGGTTGAGCGTAAGGCCGCGTCCAGGGTGATTGCACGCGCAATCTCGAGCGCCGTGACGTCAGGCACTCGGGCAATTCCTGGCCTGCTGGGTTGCGCGATCGGGGGTGTGCTTGTGACGTCACGTCAGCGATTCGCCCGCATTGGCTGAACCGAACACGTGACCAGGGCATGGCGCGACAAAGACAAAAATGTTGTCTTTGAACGCACTGTCTACCCACGCTCACGCGTCAATTCAGTTTCATTGTTTTGATTCTGCAGCTCGCGAGCTTCGAGACGCGTTGCCATGCGTCATGTAATGTCGCGTTGCTATGGCAACGTGACGTCATGGCGCATAGACGCCGGGAACCAAGGCAAGGAGGGGGGGCGCAGAGGACAGCCAGCAGGGAAGCGCTGGACAGAGGAAGGGGCGTAATTTTTCAATGTTGTAGCAGAGGAAACAACGAGGTTTAGTAACAGAGTTTATATGAGGGGAGAAGGAGGGGACAGAGTCAAATGTAACTCAGACTGCGTGCTTGAGAGACTGAGTGAATAGTGGTATTATTGACTGTAATAGAGAAGGGAACCTATGGGGCCTGTTTTGGGAGACGACAAAGAGCCATCCCCTCAGAGATGCCGATAGGCACTTTGTGCTTTTGGATTGGACTGCAGGTGTAAGGTCAGGTGCAGTTAACTATAGTTGGGTGTCAGCAGCATAGAGATGGTTGCTGAACCCAAAGGAAAAAATGAAACCACCCAGCGAATGTGTGTATAGTGAAAAGAGATGGGGGTCAGAAACAGGCCGTGATCCAGGAAAAGTAGCGCAAAGCACACACCGTGATAAATTATTAACGTAAAAAAGGGCAAACACAAAAATGGCATATACAACCCACGAGTGAAATGCAGGTTTTAGGTAAAGACCTTTCAAGATGTCTTTGCAAACTCTCCAAAATGTATGTGGGCGCAAATACTCCCAGGGAGCGTCCACTTTCTTCCCTATTTTGAAACATATTGCACTATTCCGTGTTTTTATCTCTTTATATACCCTGGGAGTATTGGCCCACGTGCATTTTCGAGACCTAAAAGAGAGTCCTGATGCACACGAACAGCTAGATCCAATGGAGGTAGAGGAGATGGCAAGAGAGACACTGAAGGAGTTGGGGGGTGGGGGGGAAGAGAGAACCACGAGAGGGTAGTGCCACGGATTCCAAGATTGAAGAATGTGGAAGACATGAGGATGGTAAACATGATCAGAACCAGAGGAGAGGTCCAGAAGGACCAGAACGGAGAAGGCAGGGTGGAGGGGATTTATCTGCAAATAGCTTCCGCCTTACCCTTGAAATAGTCAGGAAAGTCTTGGGGTGGAGAGCGGAGTATGATGTAGAGGGAGATTGTTTACAGAAGGATCCCATAATGATGCACTCAAAACCCTCAAAGAATGATACATTAAAATAGAACCATTAATAGATGTATATAGAACAATAAGGGGGGAGGGGGGCGGAGAGGACCTATAAAAGGAGATAACTAATATATTAAAAATGAATTAAATTGAATGGTAGTTGCGACTGTGTAACAACACACGAGACACTGGTATAAACTCTGCATATACGGTCACTGATCGTGTTTGAAGATCTGAGCTAATATAACTGAACAAGCTCCTCGCCCCTACCACATGCAGCACGTCTCATCTGAGATCAGACTCAGAAAGACTGTTCATGGTCCCAAGGCTCAACAAAGTATCCGGCCGCTCCTCCTCCTCTTACCGTGCACCCCAAAACTGGAACAACCTACCAGAGGCTCTCACAGCCACCAACAGTCTAAGTTCTTTCAAAACCAAGGCTGTCTCACATTTTAATCTGGTCTGTAACTGTTACATATGCCCATAATATATATTTTCTTTAACTGTCATGCAATGTCTTGTATATAATGTATACCTTGTTCATTTATGCAACTGTATTTGTAACCAAGTATTATTTGTCTTAACTCTGTGCCCAGGTCATACTTGAAAACGAGAGGTAACTCTCAATGTATTACTTCCTGGTAAAATATTTTATAAATAAATAATAAGAACACGTGTAAGTGAATAAACTAATATCTGTGTAAACTGTGCAAGGTTAAATGAGAGGAGGGGGGGATATGTGAATATAAATAGTGATTAACAGGTGAATGACCCGAGGAATAATACCGACTAGTAATATCCCATGTAAAATGCTCACAGACCACTATATACTGTCTGTGGCTATAACTGCTACCGAGCACCGCACTGAAGCAGTCTAAGGCCTTGGATATAATGGGCGCACGCAACGGAGCGCATGGCGTCGTGCTCGCCTGTCGGCCGAGCGATCTGTGGATCCACAGCGACGGGGAGGCGTGGCCGTGACGTCACGAGGCTGGTTCAACCTAATTGGCTGAACCGCTCACGTGACCCGGCCGTCGCACTACAAAAACAAATTCTCTTGTCTCTTGAAAATGCTGCATCGCGTGCGCTCTATGGCCTGCCAGAGGTGTGGCCTGTTCACGCCCCGCCCACTCACACTATGTACGTGGCCTAAGCGTCTTGCTTAACACTGTAACAGGTGCCCGCAGTAATGCTGGGCTAAGCTAGAATAGCTAATCGAGGCCCTATCATATACTTTGTTTCACTGCAGCAATAAAATCAATATGCTCCGTCTCCGAAACCTGTGTCGCTGTCACGCTAGTGACGTCACAATAACGGACGTGTGATGTCACTAGCGCGACTAAGACACAGGTTTCGGAGACGGAGCATATTGATATTATTGCTGCAGTGAAACAAAGTATATGATAGGGCCTCGATTAGCTATTCTAGCTTAGCCCAGCGTTACTGCGGGCACCTGTTACAGTGTTAAGCAAGCCGCTTAGACTTTGGACTGCTTCAGCGCGGTGCTCAATAGCAGTTATAGCCACCAACAGTATATAGTGGTCTGTGAGCACTTTACATGGGATATTACTAGTCAGTATTATCCCTCAGGGTCATTTATTCACCTGTTAATCACTATTTATATTCACATATCCCCCCCCTCCTCCCATTTAACCTTGCACAGTTTACACAGATATTAGTTTATTCACTTACACGTGTTCTTATATAAGCTCAGACATTCGTACACGATCAGTGATCATATATACCAGTGTCTCATGTGTGTTGTTACACAGTCGCAACTACCATTCAATTTAATTCATTTTTAATATATTAGTTCTCTCCTCCATAGTGCCTCCCCCTCCCCCTTTATTGATTTATATAAATCTATTAAAGGTTCTATTTTAATTATCATTCTGTGAGGTTTCTGAGTGCATCATTATGGGATCCTTCTGTAAATAATGTCCATTGTAACCAGTTCTCAGATAGCACCCGTTCAGTAGCAGTAGTAGTACCTAGCCGAGCAGGCACATTTTCACTAACTCATGATGTCGTGGGAGGCAGAAGTGGATCAAAGACAAAGAGGTGGCATGGGTCGCATTGGTACCTGTTTATTAGAGTGAAGTTGCGCTATTTGGCTGGAAAGAGAGAAGAGTTAAAGCAGGACAAGATGAATTTGTAGTGAAGGACATTTGCTAGAGTGCCATTCCCTCCCAGGGTGTTCAGCAGGACGAGTACAAGAGCGCAGAAAGCGTGTCCGAGTGTTTAGCCAAGGTTGCGACTTTGAGCACGGTGTCGGCGTACAGGAGAAGCATGCTGGTCAACGGAGGTAAGGACAGGTATAAGTAGTGACAATGCTGCTTGCGCCTCAGAAGGATGGCAGTGACGAACGTTTAGGTTTCAGGCTGGATTCCAGGGACTGATGGTCAAATGGTACGCAGGATCCGAGTGTAGCAAGGAGAGGGTGGAGTGTGAGGAATGGAGGGGGGAACAGATTACATTAGAGCTAGAGAGCAGGAAAGGAGAAATTGAGAAAAATCACATAAGGAACAGTTTTTAGTAATGACGAGGTGAAGGAAGAGGCCGTCCTTTTGGGTGCTGAAAGCAGTACCTTGGTGGAGACGGGGGGCGAGATCCCAGGAAAGAGAGGGGTCATCTATCTGGCAAAGTCCCCTAATAAGAGAGATGATGGGTCACAGGAGAGGAAGAAAGATGACCAGGGACTCAAAGTCAGAGAGGAAGATGCTAGATGGCGTATAAATAATAGCAATGCACAGTGAGGAGAGAAAAGGTGAACGTGTGAGCCACCGAGGACAAGAATAATAGGGAAGCAGGTGTATGCAAGAGCTGAAACTTGCAGGGAGAATTCCCACTTTACCATCGTATCCCACGGGGGGAGGTGCGAGCCAGAAAGAAAGGCCACCACAGCATAGAGCTGCCACCAGAGCAGGAAACCAAGGTTAAGTCTGTGCAAAGAGGTGGAGAGCGAGGTGTACGCGCCCCCGACGTCCATGTATTAGGAGGCGGGGAGAGGAACGCGCCCCCGACGTCCATGTATTAGGAGGCGGGGAGAGGAACGCGCCCCCGACGTCCATGTATTAGGAGGCGGGGAGAGGTACGTGCCCCCGACGTCCGTGTATTAGGAGGCGGGGAGAGGTACGTGCCCCCAACATCCGTGTATTAGGAGGCAGGGAGAGGTACGTGCCCCCGACGTCCGTGTATTAGGAGGTAGGGAGAGGTACGCGCCCCCGACGTCCGTGTATTAGGAGGCGGGGAGAGGTACGCGCCCCGACGTCCGTGTATTAGGAGGCGGGGAGAGGTACGCGCCCCGACGTCCGTGTATTAGGAGGCGGGGAGAGGTACGCGCCCCCGACGTCCGTGTATTAGGAGGCGGGGAGAGGTACGTGCCCCGACGTCCGTGTATTAGGAGGCGGGGAGAGGTACGTGCCCCCGTCGTCCGTGTATTAGGAGGCGGGGAGAGGTACGCGTCCCCGACGTCCGTGTATTAGGAGGCGGGGAGAGGTACGTGCCGGAGTTCTGTGTATTAGGAGGCAGGGAGAGGTACGCGCCCCGACGTCCGTGTATTAGGAGGCGGGGAGAGGTACGTGCCGGAGGTCTGTGTATTAGGAGGCGGGGAGAGGTACGTGCCGGAGGTCTGTGTATTAGGAGGCGGGGAGAGGTACGCGCCCCGACGTCCGTGTATTAGGAGGCGGGGAGAGGTACGCGCCCCCGACGTCCGTGTATTAGGAGGCAGGGAGAGGTACGTGCCCCCGACGTCCGTGTATTAGGAGGCGGGGAGAGGTACGCGCCCCCGACGTCCGTGTATTAGGAGGCGGGGAGAGGTACGTGCCCCGACGTCCGTGTATTAGGAGGCAGGGAGAGGTACGTGCCCCCGACGTCCGTGTATTAGGAGGCGGGGAGAGGTACGTGCCGGAGTTCTGTGTATTAGGAGGCAGGGAGAGGTACGTGCCCCCGACGTCCGTGTATTAGGAGGCGGGGAGAGGTACGTGCCCCGACGTCCGTGTATTAGGAGGCGGGGAGAGGTACGTGCCGGAGGTCTGTGTATTAGGAGGCAGGGAGAGGTACGCGCCCCCGACGTCCGTGTATTAGGAGGCGGGGAGAGGTACGCGCCCCCGACGTCTGTGTATTAGGAGGCGGGGAGAGGTACGCGCCCCCGACGTCCGTGTATTAGGAGGCGGGGAGAGGTACGCGCCCCCGACGTCCGTGTATTAGGAGGCGGGGAGAGGTACGTGCCGGAGGTCTGTGTATTAGGAGGCAGGGAGAGGTACGTGCCGGAGGTCTGTGTATTAGGAGGCGGGGAGAGGTATGCGCCCCCGACGTCCGTGTATTAGGAGGCGGGGAGAGGTACGCGCCCCCGACGTCTGTGTATTAGGAGGCGGGGAGAGGTACGCGCCCCGACGTCCGTGTATTAGGAGGCGGGGAGAGGTACGTGCCGGAGGTCTGTGTATTAGGAGGCGGGGAGAGGTACGCGCCCCCGACGTCCGTGTATTAGGAGGCGGGGAGAGGTACGTGCCGGAGGTCTGTGTATTAGGAGGCAGGGAGAGGTACGTGCCGGAGGTCTGTGTATTAGGAGGCGGGGAGAGGTATGCGCCCCCGACGTCCGTGTATTAGGAGGCGGGGAGAGGTACGTGCCCCCGACGTCCGTGTATTAGGAGGCAGGGAGAGGTACGCGCCCCCGACGTCCGTGTATTAGGAGGCGGGGAGAGGTACGCGCCCCCGACGTCCGTGTATTAGGAGGCGGGGAGAGGTACGTGCCCCCGACGTCCGTGTATTAGGAGGCGGGGAGAGGTACGCGCCCCCGACGTCCGTGTATTAGGAGGCAGGGAGAGGTACGTGCCGGAGGTCTGTGTATTAGGAGGCGGGGAGAGGTACGCGCCCCCGACGTCCGTGTATTAGGAGGCGGGGAGAGGTACGTGCCGGAGGTCTGTGTATTAGGAGGCGGGGAGAGGTACGCGCCGGAGGTCTGTGTATTAGGAGGCAGGGAGAGGTACGTGCCCCCGACGTCCGTGTATTAGGAGGCGGGGAGAGGTACGCGCCCCCGACGTCCGTGTATTAGGAGGCGGGGAGAGGTACGCGCTCCCGACGTCCGTGTATTAGGAGGCAGGGAGAGGTATGTGCCGGAGGTCTGTGTATTAGGAGGCAGGGAGAGGTATGTGCCGGAGGTCTGTGTATTAGGAGGCGGGGAGAGGTACGCGCCCCCGACGTCCGTGTATTAGGAGGCGGGGAGAGGTACGTGCCGGAGGTCTGTGTATTAGGAGGCGGGGAGAGGAACGCGCTCCCGACGTCCGTGTATTAGGAGGCGGGGAGAGGTACATGCCGGAGGTCTGTGTATTAGGAGGCAGGGAGAGGCACGCGCCCCCGACGTCCGTGTATTAGGAGGCGGGGAGAGGTACGTGCCAGAGGTCTATGTATTAGGAGGCAGGGAGAGGTACGTGCCCCCGACGTCCGTGTATTAGGAGGCGGGGAGAGGTACGTGCCGGAGGTCCGTGTATTAGGAGGCGGGGAGAGGTACGCGCCCCGACGTCCGTGTATTAGGAGGCGGGGAGAGGTACGCGCCCCCGACGTCCGTGTATTAGGAGGCAGGGAGAGGTACGCGCCCCCGACGTCCGTGTATTAGGAGGCGGGGAGAGGTACGTGCCCCCGACGTCCGTGTATTAGGAGGCAGGGAGAGGTACGCGCCCCCGACGTCCGTGTATTAGGAGGCAGGGAGAGGTACGTGCCCCCGACGTCCGTTTATTAGGAGGCGGGGAGAGGTACGTGCCCCCGTCGTCCGTGTATTAGGAGGCGGGGAGAGGTACGCGCCCCCGACGTCTGTGTATTAGGAGGCAGGGAGAGGTACGTGCCCCCGACGTCCGTGTATTAGGAGGCGGGGAGAGGTACGTGCCCCCGACGTCCGTGTATTAGGAGGCGGGGAGAGGTACGTGCCCCCGACGTCCGTGTATTAGGAGGCAGGGAGAGGTACGTGCCCCCGACGTCCGTTTATTAGGAGGCGGGGAGAGGTACGTGCCCCCGTCGTCCGTGTATTAGGAGGCGGGGAGAGGTACGCGCCCCCGACGTCTGTGTATTAGGAGGCAGGGAGAGGTACGCGCCTCCGACGTCCGTGTATTAGGAGGCGGGGAGAGGTACGCGCCCCCGACGTCTGTGTATTAGGAGGCAGGGAGAGGTACGCGCCTCCGACGTCCGTGTATTAGGAGGCAGGGAGAGGTACGCGCCCCCGACTTCCGTGTATTAGGAGGCGGGGAGAGGTACGCGCCCCCGACGTCCGTGTATTAGGAGGCAGGGAGAGGTACGTGCCGGAGGTCTGTGTATTAAAAGGCAGGGAGAGGTACGCGCCCCCGACGTCCGTGTATTAGGAGGCGGGGAGAGGTACGTGCCCCCGACGTCCGTGTATTAGGAGGCAGGGAGAGGTACGTGCCCCCGACGTCCGTGTATTAGGAGGCGGGGAGAGGTACGTGCCCCCAACATCCGTGTATTAGGAGGTAGGGAGAGGTACGTGCCCCCGACGTCCGTGTATTAGGAGGCGGGGAGAGGTACGTGCCCCCAACATCCGTGTATTAGGAGGCGGGGAGAGGTACGTGCCGGAGGTCTGTGTATTAGGAGGCAGGGAGAGGTACGTGCCCCCGACGTCCGTGTATTAGGAGGTAGGGAGAGGTACGTGCCCCCGACGTCCGTGTATTAGGAGGCAGGGAGAGGTACGTGCCCCCGACGTCTGTGTATTAGGAGGCAGGGAGAGGTACGCGCCCCCGACGTCCGTGTATTAGGAGGCGGGGAGAGGTACGTGCCCCCGACGTCCGTGTATTAGGAGGCAGGGAGAGGTATGTGCCCCCGACGTCCGTGTATTAGGAGGCAGGGAGAGGTACGTGCCCCCGTCGTCCGTGTATTAGGAGGCAGGGAGAGGTACGCGCCCCCGACGTCCGTGTATTAGGAGGCGGGGAGAGGTACGCGCCCCCGATGTCCGTGTATTAGGAGGCGGGGAGAGGTACGTGCCGGAGGTCTGTGTATTAGGAGGCGGGGAGAGGTACGTGCCCCCGACGTCCGTGTATTAGGAGGTAGGGAGAGGTACGTGCCCCCGACGTCCGTGTATTAGGAGGCAGGGAGAGGTATGTGCCGGAGGTCTGTGTATTAGGAGGCAGGGAGAGGTACGCGCCCCCGACGTCCGTGTTTTAGGAGACGGGGAGAGGTATGTGCCGGAGGTCTGTGTATTAGGAGGCAGGGAGAGGTACGTGCCCCCGATGTCCGTGTATTAGGAGGCAGGGAGAGGTATGTGCCGGAGGTCTGTGTATTAGGAGGCGGGGAGAGGTACGCGCCCCCGACGTCCGTGTATTAGGAGGCGGGGAGAGGTACGTGCCCCCGATGTCCGTGTATTAGGAGGCAGGGAGAGGTATGTGCCGGAGGTCTGTGTATTAGGAGGCGGGGAGAGGTACGCGCCCCCGACGTCCGTGTATTAGGAGGCGGGGAGAGGTACGTGCCGGAGGTCTGTGTATTAGGAGGCGGGGAGAGGAACGCGCTCCCGACGTCCGTGTATTAGGAGGCGGGGAGAGGTACGTGCCGGAGGTCTGTGTATTAGGAGGCGGGGAGAGGAACGCGCTCCCGACGTCCGTGTATTAGGAGGCAGGGAGAGGCACGCGCCCCCGACGTCCGTGTATTAGGAGGCGGGGAGAGGTACGTGCCAGAGGTCTATGTATTAGGAGGCAGGGAGAGGTACGTGCCCCCGACGTCCGTGTATTAGGAGGCGGGGAGAGGTACGTGCCGGAGGTCCGTGTATTAGGAGGCGGGGAGAGGTACGCGCTCCGACGTCCGTGTATTAGGAGGCGGGGAGAGGTACGCGCCCCCGACGTCCGTGTATTAGGAGGCAGGGAGAGGTACGCGCCCCCGACGTCCGTGTATTAGGAGGCGGGGAGAGGTACGCGCCCCCGACGTCCGTGTATTAGGAGGCAGGGAGAGGTACGCGCCCCCGACGTCCGTGTATTAGGAGGCGGGGAGAGGTACGCGCCCCCGACGTCCGTTTATTAGGAGGCGGGGAGAGGTACGCGCCCCCGACGTCTGTGTATTAGGAGGCAGGGAGAGGTACGCGCCCCCGTCGTCCGTGTATTAGGAGGCGGGGAGAGGTACGCGCCCCCGACGTCTGTGTATTAGGAGGCAGGGAGAGGTACGTGCCGGAGGTCTGTGTATTAGGAGGCAGGGAGAGGTACGTGCCCCCGACGTCCGTGTATTAGGAGGCGGGGAGAGGTACGCGCCCCCGACGTCCGTGTATTAGGAGGCGGGGAGAGGTACGTGCCCCCGACGTCCGTGTATTAGGAGGTAGGGAGAGGTACGTGCCCCCGACGTCCGTGTATTAGGAGGCAGGGAGAGGTACGTGCCCCCGACGTCCGTGTATTAGGAGGCGGGGAGAGGTACGTGCCCCCAACATCCGTGTATTAGGAGGTAGGGAGAGGTACGTGCCCCCGACGTCCGTGTATTAGGAGGCGGGGAGAGGTACGTGCCCCCAACATCCGTGTATTAGGAGGCGGGGAGAGGTACGTGCCGGAGGTCTGTGTATTAGGAGGCAGGGAGAGGTACGTGCCCCCGACGTCCGTGTATTAGGAGGTAGGGAGAGGTACGTGCCCCCGACGTCCGTGTATTAGGAGGCAGGGAGAGGTACGCGCCCCCGTCGTCCGTGTATTAGGAGGCAGGGAGAGGTACGCGCCCCCGACGTCCGTGTATTAGGAGGCGGGGAGAGGTACGCGCCCCCGATGTCCGTGTATTAGGAGGCAGGGAGAGGTACGTGCCGGAGGTCTGTGTATTAGGAGGCAGGGAGAGGTACGCGCCCCCGACGTCCGTGTATTAGGAGGCGGGGAGAGGTACGCGCCCCCGACGTCCGTCTATTAGGAGGCGGGGAGAGGTACGTGCCCCCGACGTCCGTGTATTAGGAGGTAGGGAGAGGTACGTGCCCCCGACGTCCGTGTATTAGGAGGCAGGGAGAGGTACGTGCCGGAGGTCTGTGTATTAGGAGGCAGGGAGAGGTACGTGCCCCCGTCGTCCGTGTATTAGGAGGCGGGGAGAGGTACGCGCCGGAGGTCTGTGTATTAGGAGGCAGGGAGAGGTACGTGCCCCCGACGTCCGTGTATTAGGAGGTAGGGAGAGGTACGTGCCCCCGACGTCCGTGTATTAGGAGGCAGGGAGAGGTATGTGCCGGAGGTCTGTGTATTAGGAGGCGGGGAGAGGTACGCGCCTCCGACGTCCGTGTATTAGGAGGCGGGGAGAGGTACGCGCCCCCGACGTCTGTGTATTAGGAGGCGGGGAGAGGTACGTGCCCCCGACGTCCGTGTATTAGGAGGCGGGGAGAGGTACGCGCCCCCGACGTCCGTGTATTAGGAGGCGGGGAGAGGTACGTGCCCCCGACGTCCGTGTATTAGGAGGCAGGGAGAGGTACGTGCCCCCGACGTCCGTGTATTAGGAGGCAGGGAGAGGTACGCGCCCCCGACGTCCGTGTATTAGGAGGCAGGGAGAGGTACGTGCCCCCGACGTCCGTGTATTAGGAGGCAGGGAGAGGTACGCGCCCCCGACGTCCATGTATTAGGAGGCGGGGAGAGGTACGCGCCCCCGACATCCGTGTATTAGGAGGCGGGGAGAGGTACGTGCCGGAGGTCTGTGTATTAGGAGGCGGGGAGAGGTACGTGCCGGAGGTCTGTGTATTAGGAGGCGGGGAGAGGTACGTGCCGGAGGTCTGTGTATTAGGAGGCGGGGAGAGGTACGTGCCGGAGGTCTGTGTATTAGGAGGCGGGGAGAGGTACGTGCCGGAGGTCTGTGTATTAGGAGGCGGGGAGAGGTACGTGCCGGAGGTCTGTGTATTAGGAGGCGGGGAGAGGTACGTGCCCCCGACGTCCGTGTATTAGGAGGCAGGGAGAGGTACGTGCCAGAGGTCTATGTATTAGGAGGCGGGGAGAGGTACGTGCCCCCGACGTCCGTGTATTAGGAGGCGGGGAGAGGTACGTGCCCCCGACGTCCGTGTATTAGGAGGCGGGGAGAGGTACGTGCCCCCGACGTCCGTGTATTAGGAGGCGGGGAGAGGTACGCGCCCCCGACGTCCGTGTATTAGGAGGCAGGGAGAGGTACGCGCCCCCGACGTCCGTGTATTAGGAGGCAGGGAGAGGTACGCGCCCCCGACGTCCGTGTATTAGGAGGCAGGGAGAGGTACGCGCCCCCGACGTCCGTGTATTAGGAGGCAGGGAGAGGTACGTGCCCCCGACGACCGTGTATTAGGAGGCGGGGAGAGGTACGCGCCCCCGACGTCCGTGTATTAGGAGGCGGGGAGAGGTACGCGCCCCCGACGTCTGTGTATTAGGAGGCAGGGAGAGGTACGTGCCAGAGGTCTATGTATTAGAGGCAGGGAGAAGTACATGCCTGAGGTCTGTGTATTAGGAGGCAGGGAGAGGTATGTGCCCCGAACGTCTGTGTATTAGGAGACGTGAAAGGTATACATAAAGGTCTTCATGACATCTCTGACAGGTTTGTATCTATGACGTCAATTTGATTGGTAGTGTTCAGTGATTTCACTCACAGAAACGTGCCCCTGGAGTCACAGTGTGAGTGAGTGGGGGGATCAGGGGGGAAATGTGTGTGTATGTATGTGTGTGTGTGGGGGGGGGGGAATGTGTGTGTGGGGGGGGGGGGGAATGTGTGTGTGAGGGGGAGGGGGGGTCGTATCCCTGACATCACACTGTGTGTATGCGGGGAGGGGGGGTCGTATCCCTGACATCGCAGTGCGAGGCCTGCGTGTCTCTGACGTCCCGCTGTCACTCACCCCCGGGTCTCCCCCTTGTCTCTCTTCGCACAGTTCGAGGCCTCGGGCCCGACAAGTGGCGAAGTGCGAGCGGAAGCCAGTAGCAGATGGGTTCTCCTTCCGGGGTCAGCCGCTCGCGGTGACGTCACGCAGCCACTAGGAAGAGGCCATCCTCCTTTGGAGTGGTCACAGCGGCCGGATTCCCCGGTTGCCGTGGAGACCAGAGGAGTGGGGGGGAGGCGGGGGGGCGGGGCCGTGGGAAGGTTCATTGCGCGCGCAAGGGAGAGAGAACGTTCCATATTCCGCGAGCGAGGGGGGCGGGGCGAATTAAGCGTAGTATCTATTTATTCAGAACACACATGATACAGAACGGAACAAACCATGTGTGAGGAGGAGGGGGGGGGGGGTCACTGTGATATATATATATATATATATATATATATATATATATATAAGAAATATAATTGTGTATATATATATATATATATATATATATATATATATACACAAAGTCAATCCTCGCTATTGTATGTCATTATTTATATAGCGCCAATAATGTACATAGCGCTTATCCATTGTTTCACTTTACGACGGACGGCATATGCGACGCGTCACTATACAATCATATGGGGCTGTTTTCTGACGCGGGAATGGCGTGTCCAGGGTTGCCACCACTCCGGGTTTGACCCGGAGACTACGGGTTTTGGCCACATATCTCCAGACTACAGGTTTACCTTGTAAACCTCCGATTGGTGTCGTTCGGCCGCGGCGTTCCCCGGCATCCTCCCAGTATCTTCCCCTGCAACTCCTGTCATTATGGCAGCACGGCGTCAAATGGTGCTGCGTTGCCATGTCAACGGGAACTCGATGTGACGTCACAGCGCCATGTGAAGCCTGTTGCCATGACAACGAGAGGCTATGTGCCGTCACAGCATCACACGGCGCCACGTTGCCATGACATGATGTCTCGTGATGCCTTGGTGTCATAAGGCATCCCGTTGTCATGGCAACTTGGCCATAGCGCCGTTTGATGCCTTGCGGCCATATTGGACGGGTTGTAGGGGGAGATGCCAGGAGGATGTCGGAAGGATGCCAGGTGATAAAGGTAAGCACAAAATGTAAAAATGTCTCCGGTAGAAGGTGGCAACCCTGGTTAGGGGTTTACCTGAAAAATCTCCTGGCATCGGCATCTCCCCCCTCAAATCCCATCACCGTGGCTCTGCGACGTCAAGTGGCGCCAAGTTGCCATGACAACGGGACAGGACATCACGGTGTCATGCAGTATCACATTGCCATGATAATGGACGTCACTTGATGCCTCAGCGCCATAAGGCGTCCCATTGTCATGGCAACTTGACACCGCAGGGTGCCGCAACGTCACCTGATGTCACTTTGTCATGGCAACGCGCTCCATTTGACATCGCTGTCTATCACTGCTTGCCGGCAGGAAGCGCGCCCATCAGGAACAACATACCAGGACTTCAATTCCCTGAGTGTTATCACTATACACTGTATTCAAGCACTGAGCCGGTGAGATATTATTACCTCCCCGCATCTCCCGTTTGTTGGTCAGATATCACCCTACTGTAGCCTAGCCTCCGGCCGCTACTTCTTTTCCTGGGCCCTACCAGTGTATGACCTGTTAGGTGCAGGCAGTGGATGGGATCATTCCTTCTTAAAGGCCCTGCGTGCTTTTGCAGCCTTGGATTCATTAGATGTATCCAAGGGCGGGCCTTAGCAACAGCCAGAGAGTGCCAGCCTGAGGGGTAGGTACTGATTGGACCACACACTGGATGTGAGGGCCTATCATCCAGATCTGGCTTGCTATGAGTCGAAGTTACAGTCAGCACTCGGGCTATAAATACTGGCACTTTCCTAAAGTGTGTCTCTCTTTCCTCCCCCTGCGGAGTGAGCACCATCTACCCTCCATCTCACTAGGAGATGTGAGGAGGAGTCCAGAAGGCCTGGTCTGGGCCTTAAGCCTTAACCAGAGTGCCTTCAATAGGGGAAGCTGGGAGAAGAATGCACCTGCTTTGTACATCTGCTCTGATTGCAATAAATACCATGGAACCATCACCAGTGTGTTTCAATGTCTTGCTGCTGAAAGAAAGGTGTCAGTATGGGCCATCCTGCTGCTATCACAGAGGAAAATAAGGCTGCGGTCCCAGTACAGCCTGTGCGCACGGCGCGGCGTGCACTGTGCGTGTAAGCACCGCAAATCCCCGACCACGCCCCCTCCCGTCGCAAGATTCTCCTCTCCTCACAGACCGCAGATCGCAGTTAGCGCTGTGACACGCGCCGCCCCCCCCGCCGGGCCGCGCGTGTCACAGACATTACTGGGACCGCAGCCTAAGGGGGTATGCTGCACTCCACAATGAATAAGTAAATACATACAAGTTTTACCGGTGCTGCTGGTTCAAGGAGGTACCTGTCAGGTATGTTCCAGGACAATGCTCAGGAAAAGAAGGATCCAACCCTCTACGGTTTTCTAAATAAAGCTAATTTATTGTGCCACACAACGTTTCGACCAATAGGCCTTTTCCA
The DNA here is from genome assembly GCF_040206685.1 of Ascaphus truei. Lineage (NCBI taxonomy): Eukaryota > Metazoa > Chordata > Amphibia > Anura > Ascaphidae > Ascaphus > Ascaphus truei. The sequence continues at coordinate 15,685,193 of NC_134494.1, read as the reverse complement.
AATCCCTACAAACACTGCGGAGCACTCGGCCCTCCTGTTGCCAACCAGGTACAGCACAACACCTAAATGGAGGAGCAGAGAACAACAGATGCTGGGCTTCAAAAGACCCAATTATCACTTTAGGATTCATGTGAATACCCTTTCCACCAACGGCCTCTTAATACATATATAGAAGACTGCTGCAAGGTCTGGGACTGGTTTCCCAACCCCCCCTCCCCCCCCCCCCCCGATATTTACTAAATGGCAATAATATTGGCCCAAGTGGCTTCCACATTGTGTACAAAAAATAGTAGAAACCGCTTCAGTAAGTACTAATACGAATATAGAAAATATGCTATTTGTAGAAAGAGAGAAAAAAAGGAGGGGGTGGAATATATTAGTACAAAGTCTTTAGGTGCAGGTGTGACTAGGAAGCGCCATCACACTTATAGTATCTTCTAACAGATACAAAAGAAGAAAACATCCACACCACTAGTATTCCAAGTTGAAAACAAAAATAAGTAATGTTTCAAGCTTATGTATGTATGTATGTGTAAATATCGCTCAAACCCAAATACAATGTACTTAAAACTAATGGCTTGGTGCATAGGTGCATGGCAGGAGGGAGGAGGAGAGCAGGCTGTCTGGCTGCTGGGCAGCAGGTGGCGCTGCAGAGCCGGTCACATGGCAGGAGGGAGGAGGAGAGCAGGCTGTCTGGCTGCTGGGCAGCAGGTGGCGCTGCAGAGCCGGTCACATGGCAGGAGGGAGGAGGAGAGCAGGCTGTCTGGCTGCTGGGCAGCAGGTGGCGCTGCAGAGCCGGTCACATGGCAGGAGGGAGGAGGAGAGCAGGCTGACTGGCTGCTGGGCAGCAGGTGGCGCTGCAGAGCCGGTCACATGGCAGGAGGGAGGAGGAGAGCAGGCTGTCTGGCTGCTGGGCAGCAGGTGGCGCTGCAGAGCCGGTCACATGGCAGGAGGGAGGAGGAGAGCAGGCTGTCTGGCTGCTGGGCAGCAGGTGGCGCTGCAGAGCCGGTCACATGGCAGGAGGGAGGAGGAGAGCAGGCTGTCTGGCTGCTGGGCAGCAGGAGGCACTGCAGAGCCGGTCACATGGCAGGAGGGAGGAGGAGAGCAGGCTGACTGGCTGCTGGGCTGCAGGTGGCGGCGCTGCAGAGCCGGTCACATGACAGGAGGGAGGCGGAGAGCAGGCTGTCTGGCTGCTGGGCAGCAGGTGGCGCTGCAGAGCCGGTCACATGACAGGAGGGAGGAGGAGAGCAGGCTGTCTGGCTGCTGGGCTGCAGGTGGCGCTGCAGAGCCGGTCACATGGCAGGAGGGAGGAGAGCAGGCTGACTGGCTGCTGGGCTGCAGGTGGCACCGCAGAGCCGGTCACATTTCAGGAGGGAGGAGGAGAGCAGGCTGACTGGCTGCTGGGCTGCAGGTGGCGCTGCAGAGCCGGTCACATGGCAGGAGGGAGGAGAGCAGGCAGTCTGGCTGCTGGGCAGCAGGTGGCGCTGCAGAGCCGGTCACATGCAGGAGGGAGGAGGAGAGCAGGGCTGTCTGGCTGCTGGGCAGCAGGTGGCGCTGCTGAGCCGGTCTCATGGCAGGAGGGAGGAGGAGAGCAGGCTGTCTGGCTGCTGGGCAGCAGGTGGCGCTGCAGAGCCGGTCACATGGCAGGAGGGAGGAGAGCAGGCTGTCTGGCTGCTGGGCAGCAGGTGGCGCTGCAGAGCCGGTCACATGCAGGAGGGAGGAGGAGAGCAGGGCTGTCTGGCTGCTGGGCTGCAGGTGGCGCTGCAGAGCCGGTCACATGGCAGGAGGGAGGAGAGCAGGCTGACTGGCTGCTGGGCTGCAGGTGGCACTGCAGAGCCGGTCACATTTCAGGAGGGAGGAGGAGAGCAGGCTGACTGGCTGCTGGGCTGCAGGTGGCGCTGCAGAGCCGGTCACATGGCAGGAGGGAGGAGAGCAGGCAGTCTGGCTGCTGGGCAGCAGGTGGCGTTGCAGAGCCGGTCACATTTCAGGAGGGAGGAGGAGAGCAGGCTGACTGGCTGCTGGGCAGCAGGTGGCGCTGAAGAGCCGGTCACATGACAGGAGGGAGGAGGAGAGCAGGCTGACTGGCTGTTGGGCCGCAGGTGGCGCTACAGAGCCGGTCACATGACAGGAGGGAGGAGGAGAGCAGGCTGACTGGCTGCTGGGCAGCAGGTGGCGCTGAAGAGCCGGTCACATGGCAGGAGGGAGGAGGAGAGCAGGCTGACTGGCTGCTGGGCAGCAGGTGGCGCTGCAGAGCCGGTCACATGGCAGGAGGGAGGAGGAGAGCAGGCTGTCTGGCTGCTGGGCAGCAGGTGGCGCTGCAGAGCCGGTCACATGGCAGGAGGGAGGAGGAGAGCAGGCTGTCTGGCTGCTGGGCAGCAGGTGGCGCTGAAGAGCCGGTCACATGGCAGGAGGGAGGAGGAGAGCAGGCTGTCTGGCTGCTGGGCTGCAGGTGGCGGCGCTGCAGAGCCGGTCACATGACAGGAGGGAGGCGGAGAGCAGGCTGTCTGGCTGCTGGGCAGCAGGTGGCGCTGCAGAGCCGGTCACATGGCAGGAGGGAGGAGAGCAGGCTGTCTGGCTGCTGGGCAGCAGGTGGCACTGCAGAGCCGGTCACATGCAGGAGGGAGGAGGAGAGCCGGCTGACTGGCTGCTGGGCAGCAGATGGCGCTGAAGAGCCGGTCACATGGCAGGAGGGAGGAGAGCAGGCTGATTGGCTGCTGGGCTGCAGGTGGCACTGCAGAGCCGGTCACATTTCAGGAGGGAGGAGGAGAGCAGGCTGACTGACTGCTGGGCAGCAGGTGGCGCTGCAGAGCCGGTCACATGGGAGGAGAGCAGGCTGTCTGGCTGCTGGGCAGCAGGTGGCGCTGAAGAGCCGGTCACATGCAGGAGGGAGGAGGAGAGCAGGCTGACTGGCTGCTGGGCTGCAGGTGGCGGCGCTGCAGAGCCGGTCACATGACAGGAGGGAGGAGGAGAGCAGGGCTGTCTGGCTGCTGGGCTGCAGGTGGCGCTGCAGAGCCGGTCACATGGCAGGAGGGAGGAGAGCAGGCTGACTGGCTGCTGGGCTGCAGGTGGCACTGCAGAGCCGGTCACATTTCAGGAGGGAGTAGGAGAGCAGGCTGACTGGCTGCTGGGCTGCAGGTGGCGCTGCAGAGCCGGTCACATGGCAGGAGGGAGGAGAGCAGGCAGTCTGGCTGCTGGGCAGCAGGTGGCGCTGCAGAGCCGGTCACATGCAGGAGGGAGGAGGAGAGCAGGGCTGTCTGGCTGCTGGGCAGCAGGTGGCGCTGCAGAGCCGGTCACATTTCAGGAGGGAGGAGGAGAGCAGGCTGACTGGCTGCTGGGCAGCAGGTGGCGCTGAAGAGCCGGTCACATGACAGGAGGGAGGAGGCGAGCAGGCTGTCTGGCTGCTGGGCCGCAGGTGGCGCTGCAGAGCCGGTCACATTTCAGGAGGGAGGAGGAGAGCAGGCTGACTGGCTGTTGGGCCGCAGGTGGCGCTGCAGAGCCGGTCACATGACAGGAGGGAGGAGGAGAGCAGGCTGACTGGCTGCTGGGCAGCAGGTGGCGCTGAAGAGCCGGTCACATGGCAGGAGGGAGGAGGAGAGCAGGCTGACTGGCTGCTGGGCAGCAGGTGGCGCTGCAGGGCCGGTCACATGGCAGGAGGGAGGAGGAGAGCAGGCTGTCTGGCTGCTGGGCAGCAGGTGGCGCTGCAGAGCCGGTCACATGGCAGGAGGGAGGAGGAGAGCAGGCTGTCTGGCTGCTGGGCAGCAGGTGGCGCTGAAGAGCCGGTCACATGGCAGGAGGGAGGAGGAGAGCAGGGTGTCTGGCTGCTGGGCAGCAGGTGGCGCTGCAGAGCCGGTCACATGGCAGGAGGGAGGAGGAGAGCAGGCTGACTGGCTGCTGGGCTGCAGGTGGCAGCGCTGCAGAGCCGGTCACATGACAGGAGGGAGGCGGAGAGCAGGCTGTCTGGCTGCTGGGCTGCAGGTGGCGCTGCAGAGCCGGTCACATGGCAGGAGGGAGGAGAGCAGGCTGTCTGGCTGCTGGGCAGCAGGTGGCACTGCAGAGCCGGTCACATGCAGGAGGGAGGAGGAGAGCAGGCTGACTGGCTGCTGGGCAGCAGGTGGCACTGCAGAGCCGGTCACATGGCAGGAGGGAGGAGAGCAGGCTGACTGGCTGCTGGGCTGCAGGTGGCACTGCAGAGCCGGTCACATTTCAGGAGGGAGGAGGAGAGCAGGCTGACTGGCTGCTGGGCAGCAGGTGGCGCTGAAGAGCCGGTCACATGACAGGAGGGAGGAGGCGAGCAGGCTGATTGGCTGCTGGGCCGCAGGTGGCGCTGCAGAGCCGGTCTCATGGCAGGAGGGAGGAGGAGAGCAGGCTGACTGGCTGCTAGGCAGCAGGTGGCGCTGAAGAGCGGTCACATGGCGGAGGGAGGAGGAGAGCAGGGCTGTCTGGCTGCTGGGCTGCAGATGGCGCTGCAGAGCCGGTCTCATGACAGGAGGGAGGAGGAGAGCTGGCTGCTGGGCAGCAGGTGGCGCTGCAGAGCATTCCTGCTCTGAGCTGCTCCTCACTACATCTCTTGGTTCCGTGTGTGTGTGTGTCTATCTGTCTATGTGTATCAGTGCTGGCAAGTGTGTGTGTCTGTCCTGTGCTGGTGTGTGTATGTGTCTGTGCTGGCAAGTGTGTATGTATCTGTGCTGGCAAGTGTGTGTGTGTGTGTGTGTGTGTGTGTGTGTGTGTGTGTGTGTGTGTGTGTGTGTGTGTGTGTGTGTGTGTGTGTGTGTATATATATCTACTATATATTTCTGAGTTCACTGTATGTCTGCGTCCCTAGCGGCAATCTCATTGGTCCCTTGGCCTGCCCGCCCCCGCACCTCTCATTGGCCTGAGGCGGAGTGACGGGCCAAAGGACACACAGGGACACACACACACACACACACACATCACTCTCCCCCGTCAGTTGGACCGCAGCTCACCTTCCACACACACACACACACACACCCCCCCTCCTCTCCCGGTGCCCCTCACTCTCTCCCCCCTCCCCACCTCACCCAAATCCCCACGCTCCGCAACATCCCCAGCCGCACCATCACCCTCACCGTGCGCCGCGGAGAGCAGCAAACTCCAGCCTCCTCCTCCCTCGCGGCGCGGCCCGAGCCTCCTGCTCTCCCCCTCACGTGCGCCGCTACCGGATAGGGGAAGCGCGGCCCGGGCCTCCTGCTCTCCCCCTCACGTGCGCCGCTACCGGAGGAAGCGCGGCCCGGGCCTCCTGCTCTCCCCCTCACGTGAGCCGCTCCCGGAGGAAGCGCATACCGGGCCTCCTGCTCTCCCCCTCACGTGAGCCGCTCCCGGAGGAAGCGCAGACCGGGCCTCCTGCTCTCCCCCTCACGTGCGCCGCTACCGGAGAGGGGAAGCGCGGCCCGGGCCTCCCGCCTCAGATCCACGTGGGAGCGGCCGGACGAGTGAGTGAGCGGCCTTCACCTCCCCTCACCCCCCTTCACCTCCCCTCACCCCCCCTTCACCCACCCCTCACCCACCCTCACCTCCCCTACACCCCCTCCCTCCCCTCCACCCCCCCGCGCCGCTACAGTCAGCGGGGGAGCGAGCGCCCGGGACACAGCGGGGAAGCGGGCCACAACAAGCTGCCTCCCGCCTCAGATCCACGTGGGACCTGCCGGACGGGTGAGTGAGCGGCCTTCACCTACCCTCACCCCCCTTCACCTACCCTCACCCCCATTCACCTCCCCTCACCCCCCTTCACCTCCCCTCACCCCCCTTCACCTCCCCTCACCCACCCCTCCCCTCACCTCCCCTCCACCCCCCCCCCCCCCCCCGGCGCCGCTACAGTCAGCGGGGGGAGCGAGCGCCCGGGACACAGCGGGGAAGCGGGCCACAACAAGCTGCCTCCCGCCTCAGATCCACGTGGGACCTGCCGGACGGGTGAGTGAGCGGCCTTCACCTACCCTCACCCCCCTTCACCCAACCCTCACCCCCCTTCACCTCCCTCACTCCACTTCCCCTCCCCTCCACCTCCCTCCACCCCCCCTTCACCCCCCTTCCACCTCCCCTTCACCCCCCCTCCACCTCCCCTTCACCCCCCCTTCACCCCCCCTCCACCTCCCCTCCACCCCCCCCTTCACCTCCCCTCCACCCCCCCTTCACCTCCCCTCCACCCCCCCCTTCACCTCCCCTCCACCCCCCCCTTCACCTCCCCTCCACCCCCCCCTTCACCTCCCTCCACCCCCCCCTTCACCTCCCCTCCACCCCCCCCTTCACCTCCCCTCCACCCCCCCCCTTCACCTCCCCTCCACCCCCCCCTTCACCTCCCCTCCACCCCCCCCTTCACCTCCCCTCCACCCCCCCCCTTCACCTCCCCTCCACCCCCCCCTTCCCCCCACCACCTCCACCCCCCTTCACCTCCCCTTCCACCCCCCCTCCACCCCCCCTCCACCACCCCCCCCTTCACCCCCTCTCCACCCCCCCCCTTCACCTCCCCTCCACCCCCCCCCCTTCACCTCCCCTCCACCCCCACCTTCACCCCCCTCCACCCCCACCTCACCCCCCACCACCCCCACCTTCACCCCCCACCACCCCCACCTTCACCCCACCTGTCACCTTCCCTTCACTCCCCCTTACAACCTCCCACCACCTCCCCCCTCCTCACCACCTCCCCCCACCTTCACACCACCTCCCCCACCTTCCCCCCTTCCACCACCTCCCCCCCTTCCCACCACCTCCCCCCCCCCTTCCCACCACCTCCCCCCCTTCCCACCACCTCCCCCCCTTCCCACCACCTCCCCCCCTTCCCACCACCACCCCCCCTTCCCACCACCTCCCCCCCTTCCCACCACCTCCCTCCCCCCTTCCCACCACCCCCCCCCTTCCCACCACCTCCCCCCCCCTTCCCACCACCTCCCCCCACCTTCCCACCACCTCCCACACTTCCCCCCCACCACCTCCCCCCCTTCCCCACCACCTTCCCCACCACCTCCCCCCCCCTAACCACCTCCCCCCTTCCCCCCTCCTCACCACCTCCCCCCCCTCCCCCCCCCTTTCCCCCTCCTCCCCTCCCCCCCCTTCCCCCCTCCTCCCTCCCCCCCCCTTTCCCCCCTCCTCCCCCTCCTTCTTCCTCCCCTCCTCCCCTTCCCCCCCCCTTCCCCCCCCTTCTCCCCCTCCTTCCCCCCCCCTTCACCCCCTCCCCCCCCTTCCCCCCCCTTCCCCCCTCCCTTCCCCCCCCCTTCCCTCCCTCCCCCCCTTCCCCCCCTTCCCCCTCCCCCCCTCCTCACCACCTCCTCCCCCCCCTTCCCACCTCCTCCCCCCCCCACCCCCTGTCCCACCTCCTCCCCCCCCTTCCCATCTCCTCCCCCCCCTTCCACCTCCTCCCCCCCCCTTCCCACCTCCTCCCCCCCCCTTCCCACCTCCTCCACCCCCCCTTCCCACCTC
>NC_134494.1:15631489-15677562 GCF_040206685.1 Ascaphus truei | reverse complement strand
TACACTACACACATGTATACACACACACATGTATACACACACATGTATACACACACACACACATACAATGTATACACACACACACGTATACACACACTATCCCCAGCACCACCACATCAGCACACCGCTATCCCATGCCCCCCCAGCACACTGGCATTCTCGGCTCCCCGCCATTCCCAGCCCCCATCAACACCATCAGCACTCACACATCGGCACCTTTGCACCTCCCCCATCGGCACACCGACATCCGCACCCCCACATCAGCACCAAACCCTCCCAAATCTGCACACCGATACAATCACCATAAGTACAGCCACAGCAGCACTACCACCGCACATGGGCCGCGTGGACCACTCCCCACCCAAATGCCACACCCACACCACAAACATCCCGGGCAACGCCGGGGCTCTCAGCTAGTATATATATATCCGTGCTGGCAAGTGTGTATTTATCTGTGCTGGTAAGTGTGTGTGTGTGTGTGTGTGTCTGTGCTGGCAAGTGTGTGTGTGTAGCTGTGCTGGTAATGTGTGTATGATGGGGGGGGAGATGGAGGAGGAGAGAGGATTGGGGGGGGAGAGGGAGGAGGCGAGAGGATGGGGGGGGGAGAGGGAGGAGGTGAGAGGATGGGGGGGAAAGGGAGGAGGCGAGAGGATGGGGGGACAGGGAGGAGGCGAGAGGATGGGGGAGAGGGAGGAGGAGAGATAATGGGGGGAGAGGGAGGAGGAGAGAGGAGGGAGGAGGAGAGAGGATGGGGGGATAGGAAGGAGGAGAGAGGATGGGGGGGATAGGAAGGAGGAGAGAGGATGGGGGGGATAGGAAGGAGGAGAGAGGATGGGGGGGATATGAAGGAGGAGAGAGGATGCGGGGAGAGGGAGGAGGAGAGAGCATGGGGGAGACATGGAGAGGATGGTGGGGGGACAGGGAGGATGGTGGAGGGATGGAGGGTGGGGGGGGGATAGAAAAAAGCAAAAAAAATGGGGAGCACTGTTTGATTTAATTTGTTTTCTAAATATTTTTTAGTGTGTCCCGGTTTTTACATTTGAAAATCTGGTCACCCTAGCTCTTTATAACTCGTACCGTACTATTGCACTATATAACCTCTCCCTATAACCGCTCTTTATAACTCATTCCGTACTATTGCACTATATAACCTCTCCCTATAACCGCTCTTTATAACTCGTACCGTACTATTGCACTATATAACCTCTCCCTATAACCGCTCTTTATAATTCGTACCGTACTATTGCACTATATAACCACTCCCTATAACCGCTCTTTATAACTCGTACCGTACTATTGCACTATATAACCTCTCCCTATAACCGCTCTTTATAACTCGTACCGTACTATTGCACTATATAACCTCTCCCTATAACCGCTCTTTATAACTCGTACCGTACTATTGCACTATATAACCTCTCCCTATAACCGCTCTTTATAACTCGTACCGTACTATTGCACTATATAACCTCTCCCTATAACCGCTCTTTATAACTCGTTCCGTACTATTGCACTATATGACCTCTCCCTATAACCGCTCTTTATAACTCGTACCGTACTATTGCACTATATGACCTCTCCCTATAACCGCTCTTTATAACTCGTTCCGTACTATTGCACTATATGACCTCTCCCTATAACCGCTCTTTATAACTCGTTCCGTACTATTGCACTATATAACCTCTCCCTATAACCGCTCTTTATAACTCGTTCCGTACTATTGCACTATATAACCTCTCCCTATAACCGCTCTTTATAACTCATTCCGTACTATTGCACTATATGACCTCTCCCTATAACCGCTCTTTATAACTCGTTCCGTACTATTGCACTATATAACCTCTCCCTATAACCGCTCTTTATAACTCGTACCGTACTATTGCACTATATAACCTCTCCCTATAACCGCTCTTTATAACTCGTACCGTACTATTGCACTATATAACCTCTCCCTATAACCGCTCTTTATAACTCGTACCGTACTATTGCACTATATAACCTCTCCCTATAACCGCTCTTTATAACTCGTACCGTACTATTGCACTATATAACCTCTCCCTATAACCGCTCTTTATAACTCGTACCGTACTATTGCACTATATAACCTCTCCCTATAACCGCTCTTTATAACTCGTATCGTACTATTGAACTATATGACCTCTCCCTATAACCGCTCTTTATAACTCGTACCGTACTATTGAACTATATATCCTCTCCCTATAACCGCTCTTTATAACTCGTACCGTACTATTGCACTATATAACCTCTCCCTATAACCGCTCTTTATAACTCGTACCGTACTATTGCACTATATAACCTCTCCCTATAACCGCTCTTTATAACTCGTACCGTACTATTGCACTATATAACCTCTCCCTATAACCGCTCTTTATAACTCGTTCCGTACTATTGCACTATATGACCTCTCCCTATAACCGCTCTTTATAACTCGTACCGTACTATTGCACTATATGACCTCTCCCTATAACCGCTCTTTATAACTCGTTCCGTACTATTGCACTATATGACCTCTCCCTATAACCGCTCTTTATAACTCGTTCCGTACTATTGCACTATATAACCTCTCCCTATAACCGCTCTTTATAACTCGTTCCGTACTATTGCACTATATAACCTCTCCCTATAACCGCTCTTTATAACTCATTCCGTACTATTGCACTATATGACCTCTCCCTATAACCGCTCTTTATAACTCGTTCCGTACTATTGCACTATATAACCTCTCCCTATAACCGCTCTTTATAACTCGTACCGTACTATTGCACTATATAACCTCTCCCTATAACCGCTCTTTATAACTCGTACCGTACTATTGCACTATATAACCTCTCCCTATAACCGCTCTTTATAACTCGTACCGTACTATTGCACTATATAACCTCTCCCTATAACCGCTCTTTATAACTCGTACCGTACTATTGCACTATATAACCTCTCCCTATAACCGCTCTTTATAACTCGTACCGTACTATTGCACTATATAACCTCTCCCTATAACCGCTCTTTATAACTCGTATCGTACTATTGAACTATATGACCTCTCCCTATAACCGCTCTTTATAACTCGTACCGTACTATTGAACTATATATCCTCTCCCTATAACCGCTCTTTATAACTCGTACCGTACTATTGCACTATATAACCTCTCCCTATAACCGCTCTTTATAACTCGTACCGTACTATTGCACTATATAACCTCTCCCTATAACCGCTCTTTATAACTCGTACCGTACTATTGCACTATATAACCTCTCCCTATAACCGCTCTTTATAACTCGTACCGTACTATTGCACTATATGACCTCTCCCTATAACCGCTCTTTATAACTCGTACCGTACTATTGCACTATATAACCTCTCCCTATAACCGCTCTTTATAACTCGTATCGTACTATTGAACTATATAACCTCTCCCTATAACCGCTCTTTATAACTCGTACCGTACTATTGCACTATATGACCTCTCCCTATAACCGCTCTTTATAACTCGTACCGTACTATTGCACTATATAACCTCTCCCTATAACCGCTCTTTATAACTCGTACCGTACTATTGCACTATATAACCTCTCCCTATAACCGCTCTTTATAACTCGTACCGTACTATTGCACTATATAACCTCTCCCTATAACCGCTCTTTATAACTCGTACCGTACTATTGCACTATATAACCACTCCCTATAACCGCTCTTTATAACTCGTACCGTACTATTGCACTATATAACCTCTCCCTATAACCGCTCTTTATAACTCGTACCGTACTATTGCACTATATAACCTCTCCCTATAACCGCTCTTCATAACTCGTACCGTACTATTGCACTATATAACCTCTCCCTATAACCGCTCTTTATAACTCGTACCGTACTATTGCACTATATGACCTCTCCCTATAACCGCTCTTTATAACTCGTACCGTACTATTGCACTATATAACCTCTCCCTATAACCGCTCTTTATAACTCGTACCGTACTATTGCACTATATAACCTCTACCTATAACCGCTCTTTGTAACTCGTACCGTACTATTGCACTATATAACCACTCCCTATAACCGCTCTTTATAACTCGTACCGTACTATTGCACTATATAACCACTCCCTATAACCGCTCTTTATAACTCGTACCGTACTATTGCACTATATAACCTCTCCCTATAACCGCTCTTTATAACTCGTACCGTACTATTGCACTATATAACCTCTCCCTATAACCGCTCTTCATAACTCGTACCGTACTATTGCACTATATGACCTCTCCCTATAACCGCTCTATATAACTCGTACCGTACTATTGCACTATATAACCTCTCCCTATAACCGCTCTTTATAACTCGTTCCGTACTATTGCACTATATAACCTCTCCCTATAACCGCTCTTTATAACTCGTACCGTACTATTGCACTATATGACCTCTCCCTATAACCGCTCTTTATAACTCGTACCGTACTATTGCACTATATGACCTCTCCCTATAACCGCTCTTTATAACTCGTACCGTACTATTGCACTATATAACCTCTCCCTATAACCGCTCTTTATAACTCGTACCGTACTATTGCACTATATAACCTCTCCCTATAACCGCTCTTTATAACTCGTACCGTACTATTGCACTATATAACCGCTCCCTATAACCGCTCTTTATAACTCGTTCCGTACTATTGCACTATATAACCTCTCCCTATAACCGCTCTTTATAACTCGTTCCGTACTATTGCACTATATAACCTCTCCCTATAACCGCTCTTTATAACTCATTCCGTACTATTGCACTATATGACCTCTCCCTATAACCGCTCTTTATAACTCGTTCCGTACTATTGCACTATATAACCTCTCCCTATAACCGCTCTTTATAACTCGTACCGTACTATTGCACTATATAACCTCTCCCTATAACCGCTCTTTATAACTCGTACCGTACTATTGCACTATATAACCTCTCCCTATAACCGCTCTTTATAACTCGTACCGTACTATTGCACTATATAACCTCTCCCTATAACCGCTCTTTATAACTCGTACCGTACTATTGCACTATATAACCTCTCCCTATAACCGCTCTTTATAACTCGTACCGTACTATTGCACTATATAACCTCTCCCTATAACCGCTCTTTATAACTCGTATCGTACTATTGAACTATATGACCTCTCCCTATAACCGCTCTTTATAACTCGTACCGTACTATTGAACTATATATCCTCTCCCTATAACCGCTCTTTATAACTCGTACCGTACTATTGCACTATATAACCTCTCCCTATAACCGCTCTTTATAACTCGTACCGTACTATTGCACTATATAACCTCTCCCTATAACCGCTCTTTATAACTCGTACCGTACTATTGCACTATATAACCTCTCCCTATAACCGCTCTTTATAACTCGTTCCGTACTATTGCACTATATGACCTCTCCCTATAACCGCTCTTTATAACTCGTACCGTACTATTGCACTATATGACCTCTCCCTATAACCGCTCTTTATAACTCGTTCCGTACTATTGCACTATATGACCTCTCCCTATAACCGCTCTTTATAACTCGTTCCGTACTATTGCACTATATAACCTCTCCCTATAACCGCTCTTTATAACTCGTTCCGTACTATTGCACTATATAACCTCTCCCTATAACCGCTCTTTATAACTCATTCCGTACTATTGCACTATATGACCTCTCCCTATAACCGCTCTTTATAACTCGTTCCGTACTATTGCACTATATAACCTCTCCCTATAACCGCTCTTTATAACTCGTACCGTACTATTGCACTATATAACCTCTCCCTATAACCGCTCTTTATAACTCGTACCGTACTATTGCACTATATAACCTCTCCCTATAACCGCTCTTTATAACTCGTACCGTACTATTGCACTATATAACCTCTCCCTATAACCGCTCTTTATAACTCGTACCGTACTATTGCACTATATAACCTCTCCCTATAACCGCTCTTTATAACTCGTACCGTACTATTGCACTATATAACCTCTCCCTATAACCGCTCTTTATAACTCGTATCGTACTATTGAACTATATGACCTCTCCCTATAACCGCTCTTTATAACTCGTACCGTACTATTGAACTATATATCCTCTCCCTATAACCGCTCTTTATAACTCGTACCGTACTATTGCACTATATAACCTCTCCCTATAACCGCTCTTTATAACTCGTACCGTACTATTGCACTATATAACCTCTCCCTATAACCGCTCTTTATAACTCGTACCGTACTATTGCACTATATAACCTCTCCCTATAACCGCTCTTTATAACTCGTACCGTACTATTGCACTATATGACCTCTCCCTATAACCGCTCTTTATAACTCGTACCGTACTATTGCACTATATAACCTCTCCCTATAACCGCTCTTTATAACTCGTATCGTACTATTGAACTATATAACCTCTCCCTATAACCGCTCTTTATAACTCGTACCGTACTATTGCACTATATGACCTCTCCCTATAACCGCTCTTTATAACTCGTACCGTACTATTGCACTATATAACCTCTCCCTATAACCGCTCTTTATAACTCGTACCGTACTATTGCACTATATAACCTCTCCCTATAACCGCTCTTTATAACTCGTACCGTACTATTGCACTATATAACCTCTCCCTATAACCGCTCTTTATAACTCGTACCGTACTATTGCACTATATAACCACTCCCTATAACCGCTCTTTATAACTCGTACCGTACTATTGCACTATATAACCTCTCCCTATAACCGCTCTTTATAACTCGTACCGTACTATTGCACTATATAACCTCTCCCTATAACCGCTCTTCATAACTCGTACCGTACTATTGCACTATATAACCTCTCCCTATAACCGCTCTTTATAACTCGTACCGTACTATTGCACTATATGACCTCTCCCTATAACCGCTCTTTATAACTCGTACCGTACTATTGCACTATATAACCTCTCCCTATAACCGCTCTTTATAACTCGTACCGTACTATTGCACTATATAACCTCTACCTATAACCGCTCTTTGTAACTCGTACCGTACTATTGCACTATATAACCACTCCCTATAACCGCTCTTTATAACTCGTACCGTACTATTGCACTATATAACCACTCCCTATAACCGCTCTTTATAACTCGTACCGTACTATTGCACTATATAACCTCTCCCTATAACCGCTCTTTATAACTCGTACCGTACTATTGCACTATATAACCTCTCCCTATAACCGCTCTTCATAACTCGTACCGTACTATTGCACTATATGACCTCTCCCTATAACCGCTCTATATAACTCGTACCGTACTATTGCACTATATAACCTCTCCCTATAACCGCTCTTTATAACTCGTTCCGTACTATTGCACTATATAACCTCTCCCTATAACCGCTCTTTATAACTCGTACCGTACTATTGCACTATATGACCTCTCCCTATAACCGCTCTTTATAACTCGTACCGTACTATTGCACTATATGACCTCTCCCTATAACCGCTCTTTATAACTCGTACCGTACTATTGCACTATATAACCTCTCCCTATAACCGCTCTTTATAACTCGTACCGTACTATTGCACTATATAACCTCTCCCTATAACCGCTCTTTATAACTCGTACCGTACTATTGCACTATATAACCGCTCCCTATAACCGCTCTTTATAACTCGTACCGTACTATTGCACTATATAACCTCTCCCTATAACCGCTCTTTATAACTCGTACCTTACTATTGCACTATATAACCTCTCCCTATAACCGCTCTTTATAACTCGTACCGTACTATTGCACTATATAACCTCTCTCTATAACCTCTCCCTATAACCGCTCTTTATAACTCGTACGGTACTATTGCACTATATAACCTCTCCCTATAACCGCTCTTTATAACTCGTACCGTACTATTGCACTATATAACCTCTCCCTATAACCGCTCTTTATAACTCGTACTGTACTATTGCACTATATAACCTCTCCCTATAACCGCTCTTTATAACTCGTACTGTACTATTGCACTATATGACCTCTCCCTATAACCGCTCCCTATAACTCGTACCGTACTATTGCACTATATAACCTCTCCCTATAACCGCTCTTTATAACTCGTACCGTACTATTGCACTATATGACCTCTCCCTATAACCGCTCCCTATAACTCGTACCGTACTATTGCACTATATAACCTCTCCCTATAACCGCTCTTTATAACTCGTACCGTACTATTGCACTATATAACCTCTCCCTATAACCGCTCTTTATAACTCGTACCGTACTATTGCACTATATAACCTCTCCCTATAACCGCTCTTTATAACTCGTACCGTACTATTGCACTATATAACCACTCCCTATAACCGCTCTTTATAACTCGTACCGTACTATTGCACTATATAACCTCTCCCCATAACCGCTCTTTATAACTCGTACCGTACTATTGCACTATATAACCTCTCCCTATAACCGCTCCCTATAACTCGTACCGTACTATTGCACTATATAACCTCTCCCTATAACCGCTCTTTATAACTCGTACCGTACTATTGCACTATATAACCTCTCCCTATAACCGCTCTTTATAACTCGTACCGTACTATTGCACTATATAACCTCTCCCTATAACCGCTCTTTATAATTCGTACCGTACTATTGCACTATATACAGGCATACCCCGCTTTAAGTACACTCACTTTAAGTACACTCGCGAGTAAGTACATATCGCCCAATAGGCAAACGGCAGCTCACGCATGCGCCTGTCAGCACGTCCTGAACAGCAATACCGGCCCCCTACCTGTACCGAAGCTGTGCGCAAGCGGGGAGACTATAGAGCCTGTTACACATGCGTTATTTACATCAGTTATGCACGTATATGACGATTGCAGTACAGTACATGCATCGATAAGTGGAAAAGGGGAGTGCTTCACTTTAAGTACATTTTCGCTTTACATACATGCTCCGGTCCCATTGCGTACGTTAATGCGGGGAATGCCTGTAACCTCTCCCTATAACCGCTCTTTATAACTCGTACCGTACTATTGCACTATATAACCTCTCCCTATAACCGCTCTTTATAACTCGTACCGTACTATTGCACTATATAACCACTCCCTATAACCTCTCTTTATAACTCGTACCGTACTATTGCACTATATAACCTCTCCCTATAACCGCTCTTTATAACTCGTACCGTACTATTGCACTATATAACCTCTCCCTATAACCGCTCTTTATAACTCGTACCGTACTATTGCACTATATGACATCTCCCTATAACCGCTCTTTATAACTCGTACCGTACTATTGCACTATATGACCTCTCCCTATAACCGCTCTTTATAACTCGTATCGTACTATTGAACTATATAACCTCTCCCTATAACCGCTCTTTATAACTCGTACCGTACTATTGCACTATATAACCTCTCCCTATAACCGCTCTTTATAACTCGTACCGTACTATTGCGCTATATAACCTCTCCCTATAACCGCTCTTTATAACTCGTACCGTACTATTGCACTATATAACCTCTTCCTATAACCGCTCTTTATAACTCGTACCGTACTATTGCACTATATAACCTCTCCCTATAACCGCTCTTTATAACTCGTACCGTACTATTGCACTATATAACCTCTCCCTATAACCGCTCTTTATAACTCGTACCGTACTATTGCACTATATAACCACTCCCTATAACCGCTCTTTATAACTCGTACCGTACTATTGCACTATATAACCTCCCCCTATAACTCGTACCGTACTATTGCACTATATAACCTCTCCCTATAACCGCTCTTTATAACTCGTACCGTACTATTGCACTATATATCCTCTCCCTATAACCGCTCTTTATAACTCGTACCGTACTATTGCACTATATAACCTCTCCCCATAACCGCTCTTTATAACTCGTACCGTACTATTGCACTATATAACCTCTCCCTATAACCGCTCCCTATAACTCGTACCGTACTATTGCACTATATAACCTCTCCCTATAACCGCTCTTTATAACTCGTACCGTACTATTGCACTATATAACCACTCCCTATAACCGCTCTTTATAACTCGTACCGTACTATTGCACTATATAACCTCCCCCTATAACTCGTACCGTACTATTGCACTATATAACCTCTCCCTATAACCGCTCTTTATAACTCGTACCGTACTATTGCACTATATATCCTCTCCCTATAACCGCTCTTTATAACTCGTACCGTACTATTGCACTATATAACCTCTCCCTATAACCGCTCTTTATAACTCGTACCGTACTATTGCACTATATAACCTCTCCCTATAACCGCTCTTTATAACTCGTACCGTACTATTGCACTATATAACCTCTCCCTATAACCGCTCTTTATAACTCGTACCGTACTATTGCACTATATAACCTCTCCCTATAACCGCTCTTTATAACTCGTACCGTACTATTGCACTATATAACCTCTCCCTATAACCGCTCTTTATAATTCGTACCGTACTATTGCACTATATACAGGCATACCCCGCTTTAAGTACACTCACTTTAAGTACACTCGCGAGTAAGTACATATCGCCCAATAGGCAAACGGCAGCTCACGCATGCGCCTGTCAGCACGTCCTGAACAGCAATACCGGCCCCCTACCTGTACCGAAGCTGTGCGCAAGCGGGGAGACTATAGAGCCTGTTACACATGCGTTATTTACATCAGTTATGCACGTATATGACGATTGCAGTACAGTACATGCATAGATAAGTGGAAAAGGGGAGTGCTTCACTTTAAGTACATTTTCGCTTTACATACATGCTCCGGTCCCATTGCGTACGTTAATGCGGGGAATGCCTGTAACCTCTCCCTATAACCGCTCTTTATAACTCGTACCGTACTATTGCACTATATAACCTCTCCCTATAACCGCTCTTTATAACTCGTACCGTACTATTGCACTATATAACCTCTCCCTATAACCGCTCTTTATAACTCGTACCGTACTATTGAACTATATAACCTCTCCCTATAACCGCTCTTTATAACTCGTACCGTACTATTGCACTATATAACCTCTCCCTATAACCGCTCTTTATAACTCGTACCGTACTATTGCACTATATAACCTCTCCCTATAACCGCTCTTTATAACTCGTACCGTACTATTGCACTATATAACCTCTCCCTATAACCGCTCTTTGTAACTCGTACCGTACTATTGCACTATATAACCTCTCCCTATAACCGCTCTTTATAACTCGTACCGTACTATTGCACTATATAACCACTCCCTATAACCGCTCTTTATAACTCGTACCGTACTATTGCACTATATAACCTCTCCCTATAACCGCTCTTTATAACTCGTACCGTACTATTGCACTATATAACCTCTCCCTATAACCGCTCTTTATAACTCGTACCGTACTATTGCACTATATAACCTCTCCCTATAACCGCTCTTTATAACTCGTATCGTACTATTGAACTATATAACCTCTCCCTATAACCGCTCTTTATAACTCGTACCGTACTATTGCACTATATAACCTCTCCCTATAACCGCTCTTTATAACTCGTACCGTACTATTGCACTATATAACCTCTCCCTATAACCGCTCTTTATAACTCGTATCGTACTATTGAACTATATAACCTCTCCCTATAACCGCTCTTTATAACTCGTACCGTACTATTGCACTATATAACCTCTCCCTATAACCGCTCTTTATAACTCGTACCGTACTATTGCACTATATAACCTCTCCCTATAACCGCTCTTTATAACTCGTACCGTACTATTGCACTATATAACCTCTCCCTATAACCGCTCTTTGTAACTCGTACCGTACTATTGCACTATATAACCTCTCCCTATAACCGCTCTTTATAACTCGTATCGTACTATTGAACTATATAACCTCTCCCTATAACCGCTCTTTATAACTCGTACCGTACTATTACACTATATAACCACTCCCTATAACCGCTCTTTATAACTCGTACCGTACTATTGCACTATATAACCGCTCCCTATAACCGCTCTTTATAACTCGTACCGTACTATTGCACTATATAACCTCTCCCTATAACCGCTCTTTATAACTCGTACCGTACTATTGCACTATATAACCTCTCCCTATAACCGCTCTTTATAACTCGTACCGTACTATTGCACTATATAACCTCTCCCTATAACCGCTCTTTATAACTCGTACCGTACTATTGCACTATATAACCTCTCCCTATAACCGCTCTTTATAACTCGTACCGTACTATTGCACTATATAACCTCTCCCTATAACCGCTCTTTATAACTCGTTCCGTACTATTGCACTATATGACCTCTCCCTATAACCGCTCTTTATAACTCGTACCGTACTATTGCACTATATAACCTCTCCCTATAACCGCTCTTTATAACTCACACCGTACTATTGCACTATATAACCTCTCCCTATAACCGCTCTTTATAACTCGTACCGTACTATTGCACTATATGACCTCTCCCTATAACCGCTCTTTATAACTCGTACCGTACTATTGCACTATATAACCTCTCCCTATAACCGCTCTTTATAACTCGTACCGTACTATTGCACTATATGACCTCTCCCTATAACCGCTCTTTATAACTCGTTCCGTACTATTGCACTATATAACCTCTCCCTATAACCGCTCTTTATAACTCGTACCGTACTATTGCACTATATAACCTCTCCCTATAACCGCTCTTTATAACTCGTACCGTACTATTGCACTATATAACCTCTCCCTATAACCGCTCTTTATAACTCGTACCGTACTATTGCACTATATAACCTCTCCCTGTAAGCGCTCTTTATAACTCGTATCGTACTTTTGCACTATATGACCTCTCCCTATAACCGCTCTTTATAACTCGTACCGTACTATTGCACTATATAACCTCTCCCTATAACCGCTCTTTATAACTCGTACCGTACTATTGCACTATATAACCACTCCCTATAACCGCTCTTTATAACTCGTACCGTACTATTGCACTATATAACCGCTCCCTATAACCGCTCTTTATAACTCGTACCGTACTATTGCACTATATAACCTCTCCCTATAACCGCTCTTTATAACTCGTACCGTACTATTGCACTATATAACCTCTCCCTATAACCGCTCTTTATAACTCGTACCGTACTATTGCACTATATAACCTCTCCCTATAACCGCTCTTTATAACTCGTACCGTACTATTGCACTATATAACCTCTCCCTATAACCGCTCTTTATAACTCGTACCATACTATTGCACTATATAACCTCTCCCTATAACCGCTCTTTATAACTCGTTCCGTACTATTGCACTATATGACCTCTCCCTATAACCGCTCTTTATAACTCGTACCGTACTATTGCACTATATAACCTCTCCCTATAACCGCTCTTTATAACTCACACCGTACTATTGCACTATATAACCTCTCCCTATAACCGCTCTTTATAACTCGTACCGTACTATTGCACTATATGACCTCTCCCTATAACCGCTCTTTATAACTCGTACCGTACTATTGCACTATATAACCTCTCCCTATAACCGCTCTTTATAACTCGTACCGTACTATTGCACTATATGACCTCTCCCTATAACCGCTCTTTATAACTCGTTCCGTACTATTGCACTATATAACCTCTCCCTATAACCGCTCTTTATAACTCGTACCGTACTATTGCACTATATAACCTCTCCCTATAACCGCTCTTTATAACTCGTACCGTACTATTGCACTATATAACCTCTCCCTATAACCGCTCTTTATAACTCGTACCGTACTATTGCACTATATAACCTCTCCCTATAAGCGCTCTTTATAACTCGTATCGTACTATTGCACTATATGACCTCTCCCTATAACCGCTCTTTATAACTCGTACCGTACTATTGCACTATATAACCTCTCCCTATAACCGCTCTTTATAACTCGTACCGTACTATTGCACTATATAACCACTCCCTATAACCGCTCTTTATAACTCGTACCGTACTATTGCACTATATAACCGCTCCCTATAACCGCTCTTTATAACTCGTACCGTACTATTGCACTATATAACCTCTCCCTATAACCGCTCTTTATAACTCGTACCGTACTATTGCACTATATAACCTCTCCCTATAACCGCTCTTTATAACTCGTACCGTACTATTGCACTATATAACCTCTCCCTATAACCGCTCTTTATAACTCGTACCGTACTATTGCACTATATAACCTCCCCCTATAACCGCTCTTTATAACTCGTACCGTACTATTGCACTATATAACCTCTCCCTATAACCGCTCTTTATAACTCGTTCCGTACTATTGCACTATATGACCTCTCCCTATAACCGCTCTTTATAACTCGTACCGTACTATTGCACTATATAACCTCTCCCTATAACCGCTCTTTATAACTCACACCGTACTATTGCACTATATAACCTCTCCCTATAACCGCTCTTTATAACTCGTACCGTACTATTGCACTATATGACCTCTCCCTATAACCGCTCTTTATAACTCGTACCGTACTATTGCACTATATAACCTCTCCCTATAACCGCTCTTTATAACTCGTACCGTACTATTGCACTATATGACCTCTCCCTATAACCGCTCTTTATAACTCGTTCCGTACTATTGCACTATATAACCTCTCCCTATAACCGCTCTTTATAACTCGTACCGTACTATTGCACTATATAACCTCTCCCTATAACCGCTCTTTATAACTCGTGCCGTACTATTGCACTATATAACCTCTCCCTATAACCGCTCTTTATAACTCGTACCGTACTATTGCACTATATAACCTCTCCCTATAAGCGCTCTTTATAACTCGTATCGTACTATTGCACTATATGACCTCTCCCTATAACCGCTCTTTATAACTCGTACCGTACTATTGCACTATATAACCTCTCCCTATAACCGCTCTTTATAACTCGTACCGTACTATTGCACTATATAACCTCTCCCTATAACCGCTCTTTATAATTCGTACCGTACTATTGCACTATATACAGGCATACCCCGCTTTAAGTACACTCACTTTAAGTACACTCGCGAGTAAGTACATATCGCCCAATAGGCAAACGGCAGCTCACGCATGCGCCTGTCAGCACGTCCTGAACAGCAATACCGGCCCCCTACCTGTACCGAAGCTGTGCGCAAGCGGGGAGACTATAGAGCCTGTTACACATGCGTTATTTACATCAGTTATGCACGTATATGACGATTGCAGTACAGTACATGCATCGATAAGTGGAAAAGGGGAGTGCTTCACTTTAAGTACATTTTCGCTTTACATACATGCTCCGGTCCCATTGCGTACGTTAATGCGGGGAATGCCTGTAACCTCTCCCTATAACCGCTCTTTATAACTCGTACCGTACTATTGCACTATATAACCTCTCCCTATAACCGCTCTTTATAACTCGTACCGTACTATTGCACTATATAACCACTCCCTATAACCTCTCTTTATAACTCGTACCGTACTATTGCACTATATAACCTCTCCCTATAACCGCTCTTTATAACTCGTACCATACTATTGCACTATATAACCTCTCCCTATAACCGCTCTTTATAACTCGTACCGTACTATTGCACTATATAACCTCTCCCTATAACCGCTCTTTATAACTCGTACCGTACTATTGCACTATATAACCTCTCCCTATAAGCGCTCTTTATAACTCGTACCGTACTATTGCACTATATAACCTCTCCCTATAACCGCTCTTTATAACTCGTACCGTACTATTGCACTATATAACCACTCCCTATAACCGCTCTTTATAACTCGTACCGTACTATTGCACTATATAACCTCTCCCCATAACCGCTCTTTATAACTCGTACCGTACTATTGCACTATATAACCTCTCCCTATAACCGCTCCCTATAACTCGTACCGTACTATTGCACTATATAACCTCTCCCTATAACCGCTCTTTATAACTCGTACCGTACTATTGCACTATATAACCTCTCCCTATAACCGCTCTTTATAACTCGTACCGTACTATTGCACTATATAACCTCTCCCTATAACCGCTCTTTATAATTCGTACCGTACTATTGCACTATATACAGGCATACCCCGCTTTAAGTACACTCACTTTAAGTACACTCGCGAGTAAGTACATATCGCCCAATAGGCAAACGGCAGCTCACGCATGCGCCTGTCAGCACGTCCTGAACAGCAATACCGGCCCCCTACCTGTACCGAAGCTGTGCGCAAGCGGGGAGACTATAGAGCCTGTTACACATGCGTTATTTACATCAGTTATGCACGTATATGACGATTGCAGTACAGTACATGCATCGATAAGTGGAAAAGGGGAGTGCTTCACTTTAAGTACATTTTCGCTTTACATACATGCTCCGGTCCCATTGCGTACGTTAATGCGGGGAATGCCTGTAACCTCTCCCTATAACCGCTCTTTATAACTCGTACCGTACTATTGCACTATATAACCTCTCCCTATAACCGCTCTTTATAACTCGTACCGTACTATTGCACTATATAACCACTCCCTATAACCTCTCTTTATAACTCGTACCGTACTATTGCACTATATAACCTCTCCCTATAACCGCTCTTTATAACTCGTACCGTACTATTGCACTATATAACCTCTCCCTATAACCGCTCTTTATAACTCGTACCGTACTATTGCACTATATGACATCTCCCTATAACCGCTCTTTATAACTCGTACCGTACTATTGCACTATATGACCTCTCCCTATAACCGCTCTTTATAACTCGTATCGTACTATTGAACTATATAACCTCTCCCTATAACCGCTCTTTATAACTCGTACCGTACTATTGCACTATATAACCTCTCCCTATAACCGCTCTTTATAACTCGTACCGTACTATTGCGCTATATAACCTCTCCCTATAACCGCTCTTTATAACTCGTACCGTACTATTGCACTATATAACCTCTTCCTATAACCGCTCTTTATAACTCGTACCGTACTATTGCACTATATAACCTCTCCCTATAACCGCTCTTTATAACTCGTACCGTACTATTGCACTATATAACCTCTCCCTATAACCGCTCTTTATAACTCGTACCGTACTATTGCACTATATAACCACTCCCTATAACCGCTCTTTATAACTCGTACCGTACTATTGCACTATATAACCTCCCCCTATAACTCGTACCGTACTATTGCACTATATAACCTCTCCCTATAAGCGCTCTTTATAACTCGTACCGTACTATTGCACTATATATCCTCTCCCTATAACCGCTCTTTATAACTCGTACCGTACTATTGCACTATATAACCTCTCCCCATAACCGCTCTTTATAACTCGTACCGTACTATTGCACTATATAACCTCTCCCTATAACCGCTCCCTATAACTCGTACCGTACTATTGCACTATATAACCTCTCCCTATAACCGCTCTTTATAACTCGTACCGTACTATTGCACTATATAACCACTCCCTATAACCGCTCTTTATAACTCGTACCGTACTATTGCACTATATAACCTCCCCCTATAACTCGTACCGTACTATTGCACTATATAACCTCTCCCTATAACCGCTCTTTATAACTCGTACCGTACTATTGCACTATATATCCTCTCCCTATAACCGCTCTTTATAACTCGTACCGTACTATTGCACTATATAACCTCTCCCTATAACCGCTCTTTATAACTCGTACCGTACTATTGCACTATATAACCTCTCCCTATAACCGCTCTTTATAACTCGTACCGTACTATTGCACTATATAACCTCTCCCTATAACCGCTCTTTATAACTCGTACCGTACTATTGCACTATATAACCTCTCCCTATAACCGCTCTTTATAACTCGTACCGTACTATTGCACTATATAACCTCTCCCTATAACCGCTCTTTATAATTCGTACCGTACTATTGCACTATATACAGGCATACCCCGCTTTAAGTACACTCACTTTAAGTACACTCGCGAGTAAGTACATATCGCCCAATAGGCAAACGGCAGCTCACGCATGCGCCTGTCAGCACGTCCTGAACAGCAATACCGGCCCCCTACCTGTACCGAAGCTGTGCGCAAGCGGGGAGACTATAGAGCCTGTTACACATGCGTTATTTACATCAGTTATGCACGTATATGACGATTGCAGTACAGTACATGCATAGATAAGTGGAAAAGGGGAGTGCTTCACTTTAAGTACATTTTCGCTTTACATACATGCTCCGGTCCCATTGCGTACGTTAATGCGGGGAATGCCTGTAACCTCTCCCTATAACCGCTCTTTATAACTCGTACCGTACTATTGCACTATATAACCTCTCCCTATAACCGCTCTTTATAACTCGTACCGTACTATTGCACTATATAACCTCTCCCTATAACCGCTCTTTATAACTCGTACCGTACTATTGAACTATATAACCTCTCCCTATAACCGCTCTTTATAACTCGTACCGTACTATTGCACTATATAACCTCTCCCTATAACCGCTCTTTATAACTCGTACCGTACTATTGCACTATATAACCTCTCCCTATAACCGCTCTTTATAACTCGTACCGTACTATTGCACTATATAACCTCTCCCTATAACCGCTCTTTGTAACTCGTACCGTACTATTGCACTATATAACCTCTCCCTATAACCGCTCTTTATAACTCGTACTGTACTATTGCACTATATAACCACTCCCTATAACCGCTCTTTATAACTCGTACCGTACTATTGCACTATATAACCTCTCCCTATAACCGCTCTTTATAACTCGTACCGTACTATTGCACTATATAACCTCTCCCTATAACCGCTCTTTATAACTCGTACCGTACTATTGCACTATATAACCTCTCCCTATAACCGCTCTTTATAACTCGTATCGTACTATTGAACTATATAACCTCTCCCTATAACCGCTCTTTATAACTCGTACCGTACTATTGCACTATATAACCTCTCCCTATAACCGCTCTTTATAACTCGTACCGTACTATTGCACTATATAACCTCTCCCTATAACCGCTCTTTATAACTCGTATCGTACTATTGAACTATATAACCTCTCCCTATAACCGCTCTTTATAACTCGTACCGTACTATTGCACTATATAACCTCTCCCTATAACCGCTCTTTATAACTCGTACCGTACTATTGCACTATATAACCTCTCCCTATAACCGCTCTTTATAACTCGTACCGTACTATTGCACTATATAACCTCTCCCTATAACCGCTCTTTGTAACTCGTACCGTACTATTGCACTATATAACCTCTCCCTATAACCGCTCTTTATAACTCGTATCGTACTATTGAACTATATAACCTCTCCCTATAACCGCTCTTTATAACTCGTACCGTACTATTACACTATATAACCTCTCCCTATAACCGCTCTTTATAACTCGTACCGTACTATTGCACTATATAACCTCTCCCTATAACCGCTCTTTATAACTCGTACCGTACTATTGCACTATATAACCACTCCCTATAACCGCTCTTTATAACTCGTACCGTACTATTGCACTATATAACCGCTCCCTATAACCGCTCTTTATAACTCGTACCGTACTATTGCACTATATAACCTCTCCCTATAACCGCTCTTTATAACTCGTACCGTACTATTGCACTATATAACCTCTCCCTATAACCGCTCTTTATAACTCGTACCGTACTATTGCACTATATAACCTCTCCCTATAACCGCTCTTTATAACTCGTACCGTACTATTGCACTATATAACCTCTCCCTATAACCGCTCTTTATAACTCGTACCGTACTATTGCACTATATAACCTCTCCCTATAACCGCTCTTTATAACTCGTTCCGTACTATTGCACTATATGACCTCTCCCTATAACCGCTCTTTATAACTCGTACCGTACTATTGCACTATATAACCTCTCCCTATAACCGCTCTTTATAACTCACACCGTACTATTGCACTATATAACCTCTCCCTATAACCGCTCTTTATAACTCGTACCGTACTATTGCACTATATGACCTCTCCCTATAACCGCTCTTTATAACTCGTACCGTACTATTGCACTATATAACCTCTCCCTATAACCGCTCTTTATAACTCGTACCGTACTATTGCACTATATGACCTCTCCCTATAACCGCTCTTTATAACTCGTTCCGTACTATTGCACTATATAACCTCTCCCTATAACCGCTCTTTATAACTCGTACCGTACTATTGCACTATATAACCTCTCCCTATAACCGCTCTTTATAACTCGTACCGTACTATTGCACTATATAACCTCTCCCTATAACCGCTCTTTATAACTCGTACCGTACTATTGCACTATATAACCTCTCCCTATAAGCGCTCTTTATAACTCGTATCGTACTATTGCACTATATGACCTCTCCCTATAACCGCTCTTTATAACTCGTACCGTACTATTGCACTATATAACCTCTCCCTATAACCGCTCTTTATAACTCGTACCGTACTATTGCACTATATAACCACTCCCTATAACCGCTCTTTATAACTCGTACCGTACTATTGCACTATATAACCGCTCCCTATAACCGCTCTTTATAACTCGTACCGTACTATTGCACTATATAACCTCTCCCTATAACCGCTCTTTATAACTCGTACCGTACTATTGCACTATATAACCTCTCCCTATAACCGCTCTTTATAACTCGTACCGTACTATTGCACTATATAACCTCTCCCTATAACCGCTCTTTATAACTCGTACCGTACTATTGCACTATATAACCTCTCCCTATAACCGCTCTTTATAACTCGTACCGTACTATTGCACTATATAACCTCTCCCTATAACCGCTCTTTATAACTCGTTCCGTACTATTGCACTATATGACCTCTCCCTATAACCGCTCTTTATAACTCGTACCGTACTATTGCACTATATAACCTCTCCCTATAACCGCTCTTTATAACTCACACCGTACTATTGCACTATATAACCTCTCCCTATAACCGCTCTTTATAACTCGTACCGTACTATTGCACTATATGACCTCTCCCTATAACCGCTCTTTATAACTCGTACCGTACTATTGCACTATATAACCTCTCCCTATAACCGCTCTTTATAACTCGTACCGTACTATTGCACTATATGACCTCTCCCTATAACCGCTCTTTATAACTCGTTCCGTACTATTGCACTATATAACCTCTCCCTATAACCGCTCTTTATAACTCGTACCGTACTATTGCACTATATAACCTCTCCCTATAACCGCTCTTTATAACTCGTACCGTACTATTGCACTATATAACCTCTCCCTATAACCGCTCTTTATAACTCGTACCGTACTATTGCACTATATAACCTCTCCCTATAAGCGCTCTTTATAACTCGTATCGTACTATTGCACTATATGACCTCTCCCTATAACCGCTCTTTATAACTCGTACCGTACTATTGCACTATATAACCTCTCCCTATAACCGCTCTTTATAACTCGTACCGTACTATTGCACTATATAACCACTCCCTATAACCGCTCTTTATAACTCGTACCGTACTATTGCACTATATAACCGCTCCCTATAACCGCTCTTTATAACTCGTACCGTACTATTGCACTATATAACCTCTCCCTATAACCGCTCTTTATAACTCGTACCGTACTATTGCACTATATAACCTCTCCCTATAACCGCTCTTTATAACTCGTACCGTACTATTGCACTATATAACCTCTCCCTATAACCGCTCTTTATAACTCCTACCGTACTATTGCACTATATAACCTCTCCCTATAACCGCTCTTTATAACTCGTACCGTACTATTGCACTATATAACCTCTCCCTATAACCGCTCTTTATAACTCGTTCCGTACTATTGCACTATATGACCTCTCCCTATAACCGCTCTTTATAACTCGTACCGTACTATTGCACTATATAACCTCTCCCTATAACCGCTCTTTATAACTCACACCGTACTATTGCACTATATAACCTCTCCCTATAACCGCTCTTTATAACTCGTACCGTACTATTGCACTATATGACCTCTCCCTATAACCGCTCTTTATAACTCGTACCGTACTATTGCACTATATAACCTCTCCCTATAACCGCTCTTTATAACTCGTACCGTACTATTGCACTATATGACCTCTCCCTATAACCGCTCTTTATAACTCGTTCCGTACTATTGCACTATATAACCTCTCCCTATAACCGCTCTTTATAACTCGTACCGTACTATTGCACTATATAACCTCTCCCTATAACCGCTCTTTATAACTCGTGCCGTACTATTGCACTATATAACCTCTCCCTATAACCGCTCTTTATAACTCGTACCGTACTATTGCACTATATAACCTCTCCCTATAACCGCTCTTTATAACTCGTACCGTACTATTGCACTATATAACCTCTCCCTATAACCGCTCTTTATAACTCGTACCGTACTATTGCACTATATAACCACTCCCTATAACCGCTCTTTATAACTCGTACCGTACTATTGCACTATATAACCTCCCCCTATAACTCGTACCGTACTATTGCACTATATAACCTCTCCCTATAACCGCTCTTTATAACTCGTACCGTACTATTGCACTATATATCCTCTCCCTATAACCGCTCTTTATAACTCGTACCGTACTATTGCACTATATAACCTCTCCCCATAACCGCTCTTTATAACTCGTACCGTACTATTGCACTATATAACCTCTCCCTATAACCGCTCCCTATAACTCGTACCGTACTATTGCACTATATAACCTCTCCCTATAACCGCTCTTTATAACTCGTACCGTACTATTGCACTATATAACCACTCCCTATAACCGCTCTTTATAACTCGTACCGTACTATTGCACTATATAACCTCCCCCTATAACTCGTACCGTACTATTGCACTATATAACCTCTCCCTATAACCGCTCTTTATAACTCGTACCGTACTATTGCACTATATATCCTCTCCCTATAACCGCTCTTTATAACTCGTACCGTACTATTGCACTATATAACCTCTCCCTATAACCGCTCTTTATAACTCGTACCGTACTATTGCACTATATAACCTCTCCCTATAACCGCTCTTTATAACTCGTACCGTACTATTGCACTATATAACCTCTCCCTATAACCGCTCTTTATAACTCGTACCGTACTATTGCACTATATAACCTCTCCCTATAACCGCTCTTTATAACTCGTACCGTACTATTGCACTATATAACCTCTCCCTATAACCGCTCTTTATAATTCGTACCGTACTATTGCACTATATACAGGCATACCCCGCTTTAAGTACACTCACTTTAAGTACACTCGCGAGTAAGTACATATCGCCCAATAGGCAAACGGCAGCTCACGCATGCGCCTGTCAGCACGTCCTGAACAGCAATACCGGCCCCCTACCTGTACCGAAGCTGTGCGCAAGCGGGGAGACTATAGAGCCTGTTACACATGCGTTATTTACATCAGTTATGCACGTATATGACGATTGCAGTACAGTACATGCATAGATAAGTGGAAAAGGGGAGTGCTTCACTTTAAGTACATTTTCGCTTTACATACATGCTCCGGTCCCATTGCGTACGTTAATGCGGGGAATGCCTGTAACCTCTCCCTATAACCGCTCTTTATAACTCGTACCGTACTATTGCACTATATAACCTCTCCCTATAACCGCTCTTTATAACTCGTACCGTACTATTGCACTATATAACCTCTCCCTATAACCGCTCTTTATAACTCGTACCGTACTATTGAACTATATAACCTCTCCCTATAACCGCTCTTTATAACTCGTACCGTACTATTGCACTATATAACCTCTCCCTATAACCGCTCTTTATAACTCGTACCGTACTATTGCACTATATAACCTCTCCCTATAACCGCTCTTTATAACTCGTACCGTACTATTGCACTATATAACCTCTCCCTATAACCGCTCTTTGTAACTCGTACCGTACTATTGCACTATATAACCTCTCCCTATAACCGCTCTTTATAACTCGTACTGTACTATTGCACTATATAACCACTCCCTATAACCGCTCTTTATAACTCGTACCGTACTATTGCACTATATAACCTCTCCCTATAACCGCTCTTTATAACTCGTACCGTACTATTGCACTATATAACCTCTCCCTATAACCGCTCTTTATAACTCGTACCGTACTATTGCACTATATAACCTCTCCCTATAACCGCTCTTTATAACTCGTATCGTACTATTGAACTATATAACCTCTCCCTATAACCGCTCTTTATAACTCGTACCGTACTATTGCACTATATAACCTCTCCCTATAACCGCTCTTTATAACTCGTACCGTACTATTGCACTATATAACCTCTCCCTATAACCGCTCTTTATAACTCGTATCGTACTATTGAACTATATAACCTCTCCCTATAACCGCTCTTTATAACTCGTACCGTACTATTGCACTATATAACCTCTCCCTATAACCGCTCTTTATAACTCGTACCGTACTATTGCACTATATAACCTCTCCCTATAACCGCTCTTTATAACTCGTACCGTACTATTGCACTATATAACCTCTCCCTATAACCGCTCTTTGTAACTCGTACCGTACTATTGCACTATATAACCTCTCCCTATAACCGCTCTTTATAACTCGTATCGTACTATTGAACTATATAACCTCTCCCTATAACCGCTCTTTATAACTCGTACCGTACTATTACACTATATAACCTCTCCCTATAACCGCTCTTTATAACTCGTACCGTACTATTGCACTATATAACCTCTCCCTATAACCGCTCTTTATAACTCGTACCGTACTATTGCACTATATAACCACTCCCTATAACCGCTCTTTATAACTCGTACCGTACTATTGCACTATATAACCGCTCCCTATAACCGCTCTTTATAACTCGTACCGTACTATTGCACTATATAACCTCTCCCTATAACCGCTCTTTATAACTCGTACCGTACTATTGCACTATATAACCTCTCCCTATAACCGCTCTTTATAACTCGTACCGTACTATTGCACTATATAACCTCTCCCTATAACCGCTCTTTATAACTCGTACCGTACTATTGCACTATATAACCTCTCCCTATAACCGCTCTTTATAACTCGTACCGTACTATTGCACTATATAACCTCTCCCTATAACCGCTCTTTATAACTCGTTCCGTACTATTGCACTATATGACCTCTCCCTATAACCGCTCTTTATAACTCGTACCGTACTATTGCACTATATAACCTCTCCCTATAACCGCTCTTTATAACTCACACCGTACTATTGCACTATATAACCTCTCCCTATAACCGCTCTTTATAACTCGTACCGTACTATTGCACTATATGACCTCTCCCTATAACCGCTCTTTATAACTCGTACCGTACTATTGCACTATATAACCTCTCCCTATAACCGCTCTTTATAACTCGTACCGTACTATTGCACTATATGACCTCTCCCTATAACCGCTCTTTATAACTCGTTCCGTACTATTGCACTATATAACCTCTCCCTATAACCGCTCTTTATAACTCGTACCGTACTATTGCACTATATAACCTCTCCCTATAACCGCTCTTTATAACTCGTACCGTACTATTGCACTATATAACCTCTCCCTATAACCGCTCTTTATAACTCGTACCGTACTATTGCACTATATAACCTCTCCCTATAAGCGCTCTTTATAACTCGTATCGTACTATTGCACTATATGACCTCTCCCTATAACCGCTCTTTATAACTCGTACCGTACTATTGCACTATATAACCTCTCCCTATAACCGCTCTTTATAACTCGTACCGTACTATTGCACTATATAACCACTCCCTATAACCGCTCTTTATAACTCGTACCGTACTATTGCACTATATAACCGCTCCCTATAACCGCTCTTTATAACTCGTACCGTACTATTGCACTATATAACCTCTCCCTATAACCGCTCTTTATAACTCGTACCGTACTATTGCACTATATAACCTCTCCCTATAACCGCTCTTTATAACTCGTACCGTACTATTGCACTATATAACCTCTCCCTATAACCGCTCTTTATAACTCGTACCGTACTATTGCACTATATAACCTCTCCCTATAACCGCTCTTTATAACTCGTACCGTACTATTGCACTATATAACCTCTCCCTATAACCGCTCTTTATAACTCGTTCCGTACTATTGCACTATATGACCTCTCCCTATAACCGCTCTTTATAACTCGTACCGTACTATTGCACTATATAACCTCTCCCTATAACCGCTCTTTATAACTCACACCGTACTATTGCACTATATAACCTCTCCCTATAACCGCTCTTTATAACTCGTACCGTACTATTGCACTATATGACCTCTCCCTATAACCGCTCTTTATAACTCGTACCGTACTATTGCACTATATAACCTCTCCCTATAACCGCTCTTTATAACTCGTACCGTACTATTGCACTATATGACCTCTCCCTATAACCGCTCTTTATAACTCGTTCCGTACTATTGCACTATATAACCTCTCCCTATAACCGCTCTTTATAACTCGTACCGTACTATTGCACTATATAACCTCTCCCTATAACCGCTCTTTATAACTCGTACCGTACTATTGCACTATATAACCTCTCCCTATAACCGCTCTTTATAACTCGTACCGTACTATTGCACTATATAACCTCTCCCTATAAGCGCTCTTTATAACTCGTATCGTACTATTGCACTATATGACCTCTCCCTATAACCGCTCTTTATAACTCGTACCGTACTATTGCACTATATAACCTCTCCCTATAACCGCTCTTTATAACTCGTACCGTACTATTGCACTATATAACCACTCCCTATAACCGCTCTTTATAACTCGTACCGTACTATTGCACTATATAACCGCTCCCTATAACCGCTCTTTATAACTCGTACCGTACTATTGCACTATATAACCTCTCCCTATAACCGCTCTTTATAACTCGTACCGTACTATTGCACTATATAACCTCTCCCTATAACCGCTCTTTATAACTCGTACCGTACTATTGCACTATATAACCTCTCCCTATAACCGCTCTTTATAACTCGTACCGTACTATTGCACTATATAACCTCTCCCTATAACCGCTCTTTATAACTCGTACCGTACTATTGCACTATATAACCTCTCCCTATAACCGCTCTTTATAACTCGTTCCGTACTATTGCACTATATGACCTCTCCCTATAACCGCTCTTTATAACTCGTACCGTACTATTGCACTATATAACCTCTCCCTATAACCGCTCTTTATAACTCACACCGTACTATTGCACTATATAACCTCTCCCTATAACCGCTCTTTATAACTCGTACCGTACTATTGCACTATATGACCTCTCCCTATAACCGCTCTTTATAACTCGTACCGTACTATTGCACTATATAACCTCTCCCTATAACCGCTCTTTATAACTCGTACCGTACTATTGCACTATATGACCTCTCCCTATAACCGCTCTTTATAACTCGTTCCGTACTATTGCACTATATAACCTCTCCCTATAACCGCTCTTTATAACTCGTACCGTACTATTGCACTATATAACCTCTCCCTATAACCGCTCTTTATAACTCGTGCCGTACTATTGCACTATATAACCTCTCCCTATAACCGCTCTTTATAACTCGTACCGTACTATTGCACTATATAACCTCTCCCTATAAGCGCTCTTTATAACTCGTATCGTACTATTGCACTATATGACCTCTCCCTATAACCGCTCTTTATAACTCGTACCGTACTATTGCACTATATAACCTCTCCCTATAACCGCTCTTTATAACTCGTACCGTACTATTGCACTATATAACCTCTCCCTATAACCGCTCTTTATAATTCGTACCGTACTATTGCACTATATACAGGCATACCCCGCTTTAAGTACACTCACTTTAAGTACACTCGCGAGTAAGTACATATCGCCCAATAGGCAAACGGCAGCTCACGCATGCGCCTGTCAGCACGTCCTGAACAGCAATACCGGCCCCCTACCTGTACCGAAGCTGTGCGCAAGCGGGGAGACTATAGAGCCTGTTACACATGCGTTATTTACATCAGTTATGCACGTATATGACGATTGCAGTACAGTACATGCATCGATAAGTGGAAAAGGGGAGTGCTTCACTTTAAGTACATTTTCGCTTTACATACATGCTCCGGTCCCATTGCGTACGTTAATGCGGGGAATGCCTGTAACCTCTCCCTATAACCGCTCTTTATAACTCGTACCGTACTATTGCACTATATAACCTCTCCCTATAACCGCTCTTTATAACTCGTACCGTACTATTGCACTATATAACCACTCCCTATAACCTCTCTTTATAACTCGTACCGTACTATTGCACTATATAACCTCTCCCTATAACCGCTCTTTATAACTCGTACCGTACTATTGCACTATATAACCTCTCCCTATAACCGCTCTTTATATCTCGTACCGTACTATTGCACTATATGACATCTCCCTATAACCGCTCTTTATAACTCGTACCGTACTATTGCACTATATAACCTCTCCCTATAACCGCTCTTTATAACTCGTTCCGTACTATTGCACTATATGACCTCTCCCTATAACCGCTCTTTATAACTCGTACCGTACTATTGCACTATATAACCTCTCCCTATAACCGCTCTTTATAACTCACACCGTACTATTGCACTATATAACCTCTCCCTATAACCGCTCTTTATAACTCGTACCGTACTATTGCACTATATGACCTCTCCCTATAACCGCTCTTTATAACTCGTACCGTACTATTGCACTATATAACCTCTCCCTATAACCGCTCTTTATAACTCGTACCGTACTATTGCACTATATGACCTCTCCCTATAACCGCTCTTTATAACTCGTTCCGTACTATTGCACTATATAACCTCTCCCTATAACCGCTCTTTATAACTCGTACCGTACTATTGCACTATATAACCTCTCCCTATAACCGCTCTTTATAACTCGTGCCGTACTATTGCACTATATAACCTCTCCCTATAACCGCTCTTTATAACTCGTACCGTACTATTGCACTATATAACCTCTCCCTATAACCGCTCTTTATAACTCGTACCGTACTATTGCACTATATAACCTCTCCCTATAACCGCTCTTTATAACTCGTACCGTACTATTGCACTATATAACCACTCCCTATAACCGCTCTTTATAACTCGTACCGTACTATTGCACTATATAACCTCCCCCTATAACTCGTACCGTACTATTGCACTATATAACCTCTCCCTATAACCGCTCTTTATAACTCGTACCGTACTATTGCACTATATATCCTCTCCCTATAACCGCTCTTTATAACTCGTACCGTACTATTGCACTATATAACCTCTCCCCATAACCGCTCTTTATAACTCGTACCGTACTATTGCACTATATAACCTCTCCCTATAACCGCTCCCTATAACTCGTACCGTACTATTGCACTATATAACCTCTCCCTATAACCGCTCTTTATAACTCGTACCGTACTATTGCACTATATAACCACTCCCTATAACCGCTCTTTATAACTCGTACCGTACTATTGCACTATATAACCTCCCCCTATAACTCGTACCGTACTATTGCACTATATAACCTCTCCCTATAACCGCTCTTTATAACTCGTACCGTACTATTGCACTATATATCCTCTCCCTATAACCGCTCTTTATAACTCGTACCGTACTATTGCACTATATAACCTCTCCCTATAACCGCTCTTTATAACTCGTACCGTACTATTGCACTATATAACCTCTCCCTATAACCGCTCTTTATAACTCGTACCGTACTATTGCACTATATAACCTCTCCCTATAACCGCTCTTTATAACTCGTACCGTACTATTGCACTATATAACCTCTCCCTATAACCGCTCTTTATAACTCGTACCGTACTATTGCACTATATAACCTCTCCCTATAACCGCTCTTTATAATTCGTACCGTACTATTGCACTATATACAGGCATACCCCGCTTTAAGTACACTCACTTTAAGTACACTCGCGAGTAAGTACATATCGCCCAATAGGCAAACGGCAGCTCACGCATGCGCCTGTCAGCACGTCCTGAACAGCAATACCGGCCCCCTACCTGTACCGAAGCTGTGCGCAAGCGGGGAGACTATAGAGCCTGTTACACATGCGTTATTTACATCAGTTATGCACGTATATGACGATTGCAGTACAGTACATGCATAGATAAGTGGAAAAGGGGAGTGCTTCACTTTAAGTACATTTTCGCTTTACATACATGCTCCGGTCCCATTGCGTACGTTAATGCGGGGAATGCCTGTAACCTCTCCCTATAACCGCTCTTTATAACTCGTACCGTACTATTGCACTATATAACCTCTCCCTATAACCGCTCTTTATAACTCGTACCGTACTATTGCACTATATAACCTCTCCCTATAACCGCTCTTTATAACTCGTACCGTACTATTGAACTATATAACCTCTCCCTATAACCGCTCTTTATAACTCGTACCGTACTATTGCACTATATAACCTCTCCCTATAACCGCTCTTTATAACTCGTACCGTACTATTGCACTATATAACCTCTCCCTATAACCGCTCTTTATAACTCGTACCGTACTATTGCACTATATAACCTCTCCCTATAACCGCTCTTTGTAACTCGTACCGTACTATTGCACTATATAACCTCTCCCTATAACCGCTCTTTATAACTCGTACCGTACTATTGCACTATATAACCACTCCCTATAACCGCTCTTTATAACTCGTACCGTACTATTGCACTATATAACCTCTCCCTATAACCGCTCTTTATAACTCGTACCGTACTATTGCACTATATAACCTCTCCCTATAACCGCTCTTTATAACTCGTACCGTACTATTGCACTATATAACCTCTCCCTATAACCGCTCTTTATAACTCGTATCGTACTATTGAACTATATAACCTCTCCCTATAACCGCTCTTTATAACTCGTACCGTACTATTGCACTATATAACCTCTCCCTATAACCGCTCTTTATAACTCGTACCGTACTATTGCACTATATAACCTCTCCCTATAACCGCTCTTTATAACTCGTATCGTACTATTGAACTATATAACCTCTCCCTATAACCGCTCTTTATAACTCGTACCGTACTATTGCACTATATAACCTCTCCCTATAACCGCTCTTTATAACTCGTACCGTACTATTGCACTATATAACCTCTCCCTATAACCGCTCTTTATAACTCGTACCGTACTATTGCACTATATAACCTCTCCCTATAACCGCTCTTTGTAACTCGTACCGTACTATTGCACTATATAACCTCTCCCTATAACCGCTCTTTATAACTCGTATCGTACTATTGAACTATATAACCTCTCCCTATAACCGCTCTTTATAACTCGTACCGTACTATTACACTATATAACCTCTCCCTATAACCGCTCTTTATAACTCGTACCGTACTATTGCACTATATAACCTCTCCCTATAACCGCTCTTTATAACTCGTACCGTACTATTGCACTATATAACCACTCCCTATAACCGCTCTTTATAACTCGTACCGTACTATTGCACTATATAACCGCTCCCTATAACCGCTCTTTATAACTCGTACCGTACTATTGCACTATATAACCTCTCCCTATAACCGCTCTTTATAACTCGTACCGTACTATTGCACTATATAACCTCTCCCTATAACCGCTCTTTATAACTCGTACCGTACTATTGCACTATATAACCTCTCCCTATAACCGCTCTTTATAACTCGTACCGTACTATTGCACTATATAACCTCTCCCTATAACCGCTCTTTATAACTCGTACCGTACTATTGCACTATATAACCTCTCCCTATAACCGCTCTTTATAACTCGTTCCGTACTATTGCACTATATGACCTCTCCCTATAACCGCTCTTTATAACTCGTACCGTACTATTGCACTATATAACCTCTCCCTATAACCGCTCTTTATAACTCACACCGTACTATTGCACTATATAACCTCTCCCTATAACCGCTCTTTATAACTCGTACCGTACTATTGCACTATATGACCTCTCCCTATAACCGCTCTTTATAACTCGTACCGTACTATTGCACTATATAACCTCTCCCTATAACCGCTCTTTATAACTCGTACCGTACTATTGCACTATATGACCTCTCCCTATAACCGCTCTTTATAACTCGTTCCGTACTATTGCACTATATAACCTCTCCCTATAACCGCTCTTTATAACTCGTACCGTACTATTGCACTATATAACCTCTCCCTATAACCGCTCTTTATAACTCGTACCGTACTATTGCACTATATAACCTCTCCCTATAACCGCTCTTTATAACTCGTACCGTACTATTGCACTATATAACCTCTCCCTATAAGCGCTCTTTATAACTCGTATCGTACTATTGCACTATATGACCTCTCCCTATAACCGCTCTTTATAACTCGTACCGTACTATTGCACTATATAACCTCTCCCTATAACCGCTCTTTATAACTCGTACCGTACTATTGCACTATATAACCACTCCCTATAACCGCTCTTTATAACTCGTACCGTACTATTGCACTATATAACCGCTCCCTATAACCGCTCTTTATAACTCGTACCGTACTATTGCACTATATAACCTCTCCCTATAACCGCTCTTTATAACTCGTACCGTACTATTGCACTATATAACCTCTCCCTATAACCGCTCTTTATAACTCGTACCGTACTATTGCACTATATAACCTCTCCCTATAACCGCTCTTTATAACTCGTACCGTACTATTGCACTATATAACCTCTCCCTATAACCGCTCTTTATAACTCGTACCGTACTATTGCACTATATAACCTCTCCCTATAACCGCTCTTTATAACTCGTTCCGTACTATTGCACTATATGACCTCTCCCTATAACCGCTCTTTATAACTCGTACCGTACTATTGCACTATATAACCTCTCCCTATAACCGCTCTTTATAACTCACACCGTACTATTGCACTATATAACCTCTCCCTATAACCGCTCTTTATAACTCGTACCGTACTATTGCACTATATGACCTCTCCCTATAACCGCTCTTTATAACTCGTACCGTACTATTGCACTATATAACCTCTCCCTATAACCGCTCTTTATAACTCGTACCGTACTATTGCACTATATGACCTCTCCCTATAACCGCTCTTTATAACTCGTTCCGTACTATTGCACTATATAACCTCTCCCTATAACCGCTCTTTATAACTCGTACCGTACTATTGCACTATATAACCTCTCCCTATAACCGCTCTTTATAACTCGTACCGTACTATTGCACTATATAACCTCTCCCTATAACCGCTCTTTATAACTCGTACCGTACTATTGCACTATATAACCTCTCCCTATAAGCGCTCTTTATAACTCGTATCGTACTATTGCACTATATGACCTCTCCCTATAACCGCTCTTTATAACTCGTACCGTACTATTGCACTATATAACCTCTCCCTATAACCGCTCTTTATAACTCGTACCGTACTATTGCACTATATAACCACTCCCTATAACCGCTCTTTATAACTCGTACCGTACTATTGCACTATATAACCGCTCCCTATAACCGCTCTTTATAACTCGTACCGTACTATTGCACTATATAACCTCTCCCTATAACCGCTCTTTATAACTCGTACCGTACTATTGCACTATATAACCTCTCCCTATAACCGCTCTTTATAACTCGTACCGTACTATTGCACTATATAACCTCTCCCTATAACCGCTCTTTATAACTCGTACCGTACTATTGCACTATATAACCTCTCCCTATAACCGCTCTTTATAACTCGTACCGTACTATTGCACTATATAACCTCTCCCTATAACCGCTCTTTATAACTCGTTCCGTACTATTGCACTATATGACCTCTCCCTATAACCGCTCTTTATAACTCGTACCGTACTATTGCACTATATAACCTCTCCCTATAACCGCTCTTTATAACTCACACCGTACTATTGCACTATATAACCTCTCCCTATAACCGCTCTTTATAACTCGTACCGTACTATTGCACTATATGACCTCTCCCTATAACCGCTCTTTATAACTCGTACCGTACTATTGCACTATATAACCTCTCCCTATAACCGCTCTTTATAACTCGTACCGTACTATTGCACTATATGACCTCTCCCTATAACCGCTCTTTATAACTCGTTCCGTACTATTGCACTATATAACCTCTCCCTATAACCGCTCTTTATAACTCGTACCGTACTATTGCACTATATAACCTCTCCCTATAACCGCTCTTTATAACTCGTGCCGTACTATTGCACTATATAACCTCTCCCTATAACCGCTCTTTATAACTCGTACCGTACTATTGCACTATATAACCTCTCCCTATAAGCGCTCTTTATAACTCGTATCGTACTATTGCACTATATGACCTCTCCCTATAACCGCTCTTTATAACTCGTACCGTACTATTGCACTATATAACCTCTCCCTATAACCGCTCTTTATAACTCGTACCGTACTATTGCACTATATAACCTCTCCCTATAACCGCTCTTTATAATTCGTACCGTACTATTGCACTATATACAGGCATACCCCGCTTTAAGTACACTCACTTTAAGTACACTCGCGAGTAAGTACATATCGCCCAATAGGCAAACGGCAGCTCACGCATGCGCCTGTCAGCACGTCCTGAACAGCAATACCGGCCCCCTACCTGTACCGAAGCTGTGCGCAAGCGGGGAGACTATAGAGCCTGTTACACATGCGTTATTTACATCAGTTATGCACGTATATGACGATTGCAGTACAGTACATGCATCGATAAGTGGAAAAGGGGAGTGCTTCACTTTAAGTACATTTTCGCTTTACATACATGCTCCGGTCCCATTGCGTACGTTAATGCGGGGAATGCCTGTAACCTCTCCCTATAACCGCTCTTTATAACTCGTACCGTACTATTGCACTATATAACCTCTCCCTATAACCGCTCTTTATAACTCGTACCGTACTATTGCACTATATAACCACTCCCTATAACCTCTCTTTATAACTCGTACCGTACTATTGCACTATATAACCTCTCCCTATAACCGCTCTTTATAACTCGTACCGTACTATTGCACTATATAACCTCTCCCTATAACCGCTCTTTATATCTCGTACCGTACTATTGCACTATATGACATCTCCCTATAACCGCTCTTTATAACTCGTACCGTACTATTGCACTATATGACCTCTCCCTATAACCGCTCTTTATAACTCGTATCGTACTATTGAACTATATAACCTCTCCCTATAACCGCTCTTTATAACTCGTACCGTACTATTGCACTATATAACCTCTCCCTATAACCGCTCTTTATAACTCGTACCGTACTATTGCGCTATATAACCTCTCCCTATAACCGCTCTTTATAACTCGTACCGTACTATTGCACTATATAACCTCTTCCTATAACCGCTCTTTATAACTCGTACCGTACTATTGCACTATATAACCTCTCCCTATAACCGCTCTTTATAACTCGTACCGTACTAATGCACTATATAACCTCTCCCTATAACCGCTCTTTATAACTCGTACCGTACTATTGCACTATATAACCACTCCCTATAACCGCTCTTTATAACTCGTACCGTACTATTGCACTATATAACCTCCCCCTATAACTCGTACCGTACTATTGCACTATATAACCTCTCCCTATAACCGCTCTTTATAACTCGTACCGTACTATTGCACTATATATCCTCTCCCTATAACCGCTCTTTATAACTCGTACCGTACTATTGCACTATATAACCTCTCCCCATAACCGCTCTTTATAACTCGTACCGTACTATTGCACTATATAACCTCTCCCTATAACCGCTCCCTATAACTCGTACCGTACTATTGCACTATATAACCTCTCCCTATAACCGCTCTTTATAACTCGTACCGTACTATTGCACTATATAACCACTCCCTATAACCGCTCTTTATAACTCGTACCGTACTATTGCACTATATAACCTCCCCCTATAACTCGTACCGTACTATTGCACTATATAACCTCTCCCTATAACCGCTCTTTATAACTCGTACCGTACTATTGCACTATATATCCTCTCCCTATAACCGCTCTTTATAACTCGTACCGTACTATTGCACTATATAACCTCTCCCTATAACCGCTCTTTATAACTCGTACCGTACTATTGCACTATATAACCTCTCCCTATAACCGCTCTTTATAACTCGTACCGTACTATTGCACTATATAACCTCTCCCTATAACCGCTCTTTATAACTCGTACCGTACTATTGCACTATATAACCTCTCCCTATAACCGCTCTTTATAACTCGTACCGTACTATTGCACTATATAACCTCTCCCTATAACCGCTCTTTATAATTCGTACCGTACTATTGCACTATATACAGGCATACCCCGCTTTAAGTACACTCACTTTAAGTACACTCGCGAGTAAATACATATCGCCCAATAGGCAAACGGCAGCTCACGCATGCGCCTGTCAGCACGTCCTGAACAGCAATACCGGCCCCCTACCTGTACCGAAGCTGTGCGCAAGCGGGGAGACTATAGAGCCTGTTACACATGCGTTATTTACATCAGTTATGCACGTATATGACGATTGCAGTACAGTACATGCATAGATAAGTGGAAAAGGGGAGTGCTTCACTTTAAGTACATTTTCGCTTTACATACATGCTCCGGTCCCATTGCGTACGTTAATGCGGGGAATGCCTGTAACCTCTCCCTATAACCGCTCTTTATAACTCGTACCGTACTATTGCACTATATAACCTCTCCCTATAACCGCTCTTTATAACTCGTACCGTACTATTGCACTATATAACCTCTCCCTATAACCGCTCTTTATAACTCATACCGTACTATTGAACTATATAACCTCTCCCTATAACCGCTCTTTATAACTCGTACCGTACTATTGCACTATATAACCTCTCCCTATAACCGCTCTTTATAACTCGTACCGTACTATTGCACTATATAACCTCTCCCTATAACCGCTCTTTATAACTCGTACCATACTATTGCACTATATAACCTCTCC
Organism: Ascaphus truei; assembly: GCF_040206685.1. NCBI lineage: Eukaryota > Metazoa > Chordata > Amphibia > Anura > Ascaphidae > Ascaphus > Ascaphus truei. Next base: position 15,640,385 of record NC_134494.1, on the reverse strand, counting down.
CTATAACCGCTCTTTGTAACTCGTACCGTACTATTGCACTATATAACCTCTCCCTATAACCGCTCTTTATAACTCGTACTGTACTATTGCACTATATAACCACTCCCTATAACCGCTCTTTATAACTCGTACCGTACTATTGCACTATATAACCTCTCCCTATAACCGCTCTTTATAACTCGTACCGTACTATTGCACTATATAACCTCTCCCTATAACCGCTCTTTATAACTCGTATCGTACTATTGAACTATATAACCTCTCCCTATAACCGCTCTTTATAACTCGTACCGTACTATTGCACTATATAACCTCTCCCTATAACCGCTCTTTATAACTCGTACCGTACTATTGCACTATATAACCTCTCCCTATAACCGCTCTTTATAACTCGTACCGTACTATTGCACTATATAACCTCTCCCTATAACCGCTCTTTGTAACTCGTACCGTACTATTGCACTATATAACCTCTCCCTATAACCGCTCTTTATAACTCGTATCGTACTATTGAACTATATAACCTCTCCCTATAACCGCTCTTTATAACTCGTACCGTACTATTACACTATATAACCTCTCCCTATAACCGCTCTTTATAACTCGTACCGTACTATTGCACTATATAACCTCTCCCTATAACCGCTCTTTATAACTCGTACCGTACTATTGCACTATATAACCACTCCCTATAACCGCTCTTTATAACTCGTACCGTACTATTGCACTATATAACCGCTCCCTATAACCGCTCTTTATAACTCGTACCGTACTATTGCACTATATAACCTCTCCCTATAACCGCTCTTTATAACTCGTACCGTACTATTGCACTATATAACCTCTCCCTATAACCGCTCTTTATAACTCGTACCGTACTATTGCACTATATAACCTCTCCCTATAACCGCTCTTTATAACTCGTACCGTACTATTGCACTATATAACCTCTCCCTATAACCGCTCTTTATAACTCGTACCGTACTATTGCACTATATAACCTCTCCCTATAACCGCTCTTTATAACTCGTTCCGTACTATTGCACTATATGACCTCTCCCTATAACCGCTCTTTATAACTCGTACCGTACTATTGCACTATATAACCTCTCCCTATAACCGCTCTTTATAACTCACACCGTACTATTGCACTATATAACCGCTCTTTATAACTCGTACCGTACTATTGCACTATATGACCTCTCCCTATAACCGCTCTTTATAACTCGTACCGTACTATTGCACTATATAACCTCTCCCTATAACCGCTCTTTATAACTCGTACCGTACTATTGCACTATATGACCTCTCCCTATAACCGCTCTTTATAACTCGTTCCGTACTATTGCACTATATAACCTCTCCCTATAACCGCTCTTTATAACTCGTACCGTACTATTGCACTATATAACCTCTCCCTATAACCGCTCTTTATAACTCGTACCGTACTATTGCACTATATAACCTCTCCCTATAACCGCTCTTTATAACTCGTACCGTACTATTGCACTATATAACCTCTCCCTATAAGCGCTCTTTATAACTCGTATCGTACTATTGCACTATATGACCTCTCCCTATAACCGCTCTTTATAACTCGTACCGTACTATTGCACTATATAACCTCTCCCTATAACCGCTCTTTATAACTCGTACCGTACTATTGCACTATATAACCTCTCCCTATAACCGCTCTTTATAACTCGTACCGTACTATTGCACTATATAACCTCTCCCTATAACCGCTCTTTATAACTCGTTCCGTACTATTGCACTATATGACCTCTCCCTATAACCGCTCTTTATAACTCGTACCGTACTATTGCACTATATAACGTCTCCCTATAACCGCTCTTTATAACTCGTACCGTACTATTGCACTATATGACCTCTCCCTATAACCGCTCTTTATAACTCGTTCCGTACTATTGCACTATATAACCTCTCCCTATAACCGCTCTTTATAACTCGTACCGTACTATTGCACTATATAACCTCTCCCTATAACCGCTCTTTATAACTCGTACCGTACTATTGCACTATATAACCGCTCCCTATAACCGCTCTTTATAACTCGTACCGTACTATTGCACTATATAACCTCTCCCTATAACCGCTCTTTATAACTCGTACCGTACTATTGCACTATATAACCACTCCCTATAACCGCTCTTTATAACTCGTACCTTACTATTGCACTATATAACCTCTCCCTATTACCGCTCTTTATAACTCGTACCGTACTATTGCACTATATAACCTCTCCCTATAACCGCTCTTTATAACTCGTACCGTACTATTGCACTATATGACCTCTCCCTATAACCGCTCTTTATAACTCGTACCGTACTATTGCACTATATGACCTCTCCCTATAACCGCTCTTTATAACTCGTACCGTACTATTGCACTATATGACCTCTCCCTATAACCGCTCTTTATAACTCGTACCTTACTATTGCACTATATAACCACTCCCTATAACCGCTCTTTATAACTCGTACCGTACTATTGCACTATATGACCTCTCCCTATAACCGCTCTTTATAACTCGTACCTTACTATTGCACTATATAACCACTCCCTATAACCGCTCTTTATAACTCGTACCGTACTATTGCACTATATAACCTCTCCCTATAACCGCTCTTTATAACTCGTACCGTACTATTGCACTATATAACCTCTCCCTATAACCGCTCTTTATAACTCGTACCGTACTATTGCACTATATAACCTCTCCCTATAACCGCTCTTTATAACTCGTACCGTATTATTGCACTATATGACCTCTCCATATAACCGCTCTTTATAACTCGTACCGTACTATTGCACTATATAACCTCTCCCTATAACCGCTCTTTATAACTCGTACCGTACTATTGCACTATATGACCTCTCCCTATAACCGCTCTTTATAACTCGTTCCGTACTATTGCACTATATAACCTCTCCCTATAACCGCTCTTTATAACTCGTACCGTACTATTGCACTATATAACCTCTCCCTATAACCGCTCTTTATAACTCGTACCGTACTATTGCACTATATAACCGCTCCCTATAACCGCTCTTTATAACTCGTACCGTACTATTGCACTATATAACCTCTCCCTATAACCGCTCTTTATAACTCGTACCGTACTATTGCACTATATAACCACTCCCTATAACCGCTCTTTATAACTCGTACCTTACTATTGCACTATATAACCTCTCCCTATAACCGCTCTTTATAACTCGTACCGTACTATTGCACTATATAACCTCTCCCTATAACCGCTCTTTATAACACGTACCGTACTATTGCACTATATGACCTCTCCCTATAACCGCTCTTTATAACTCGTACCGTACTATTGCACTATATGACCTCTCCCTATAACCGCTCTTTATAACTCGTACCTTACTATTGCACTATATAACCACTCCCTATAACCGCTCTTTATAACTCGTACCGTACTATTGCACTATATGACCTCTCCCTATAACCACTCTTTATAACTCGTACCTTACTATTGCACTATATAACCACTCCCTATAACCGCTCTTTATAACTCGTACCGTACTATTGCACTATATAACCTCTCCCTATAACCGCTCTTTATAACTCGTACCGTACTATTGCACTATATAACCTCTCCCTATAACCGCTCTTTATAACTCGTACCGTACTATTGCACTATATAACCTCTCCCTATAACCGCTCTTTATAACTCGTACCGTATTATTGCACTATATGACCTCTCCATATAACCGCTCTTTATAACTCGTACCGTACTATTGCACTATATAACCTCTCCCTATAACCGCTCTTTATAACTCGTACCGTACTATTGCACTATATGACCTCTCCCTATAACCGCTCTTTATAACTCGTTCCGTACTATTGCACTATATAACCTCTCCCTATAACCGCTCTTTATAACTCGTACCGTACTATTGCACTATATAACCTCTCCCTATAACCGCTCTTTATAACTCGTACCGTACTATTGCACTATATAACCGCTCCCTATAACCGCTCTTTATAACTCGTACCGTACTATTGCACTATATAACCTCTCCCTATAACCGCTCTTTATAACTCGTACCGTACTATTGCACTATATAACCACTCCCTATAACCGCTCTTTATAACTCGTACCTTACTATTGCACTATATAACCTCTCCCTATAACCGCTCTTTATAACTCGTACCGTACTATTGCACTATATAACCTCTCCCTATAACCGCTCTTTATAACACGTACCGTACTATTGCACTATATGACCTCTCCCTATAACCGCTCTTTATAACTCGTACCGTACTATTGCACTATATGACCTCTCCCTATAACCGCTCTTTATAACTCGTACCGTACTATTGCACTATATGACCTCTCCCTATAACCGCTCTTTATAACTCGTACCTTACTATTGCACTATATAACCACTCCCTATAACCGCTCTTTATAACTCGTACCGTACTATTGCACTATATGACCTCTCCCTATAACCGCTCTTTATAACTCGTACCTTACTATTGCACTATATAACCACTCCCTATAACCGCTCTTTATAACTCGTACCGTACTATTGCACTATATAACCTCTCCCTATAACCGCTCTTTATAACTCGTACCGTACTATTGCACTATATAACCTCTCCCTATAACCGCTCTTTATAACTCGTACCGTACTATTGCACTATATAACCTCTCCCTATAACCGCTCTTTATAACTCGTACCGTATTATTGCACTATATGACCTCTCCATATAACCGCTCTTTATAACTCGTACCGTACTATTGCACTATATGACCTCTCCCTATAACCGCTCTTTATAACTCGTACCGTACTATTGCACTATATGACCTCTCCCTATAAGCGCTCTTTATAACTCGTACCGTACTATTGCACTATATAACCTCTCCCTATAACCGCTCTTTATAACTCGTACCGTACTATTGCACTATATAACCTCTCCCCATAACCGCTCTTTATAATAACTTGCACCGTACTATTGCACTATATAACTGAGCCTGATTATCTGGAGTCAAGTGGACACATTTTCTTGGTCTTCTCTGCCATCTGGTGGACAAAAGGTAAACTCCAATAACAATTGAAACTGCCTAAATAACAATTGAGTATCTTGTTGCATTTAAATAACCCCTCCTTATAACTCCTCCCACTGCTCCATATAACTCCTCCTATTGCTCCATATAACTCCTCCCACTGCTCCATATAACTCCTCCTATTGCTCCATATAACTCCTCCCACTGCTCCATATAACTCCTCCTATTTCTACATATAACCGCTCCCTATAACTCCTCCTATTGCTCCATATAACCGCTCCCTATAACTCCTCCTATTTCTCCATATAACCGCTCCCTATAACTCCTCCTATTGCTGCATATAACCTCTCCCTATAACTCCTCCTATTGCTGCATATAACCTTTCCCTATAACTCCTCCTATTGCTCTATATCCGCTCAAAATAACTCATCTTATTGCTCCATATAACCACTCTTTATACAGTGACCAGATGTCCTGGTTTAGCCGGAACAGTCCCGGTTTTTAATGAGCTGTCCCGGTGCCCCAAAATTGTGAAAATCTCCCGGTTTTTCTGGGCAGTCCCGGTTATTAATCAGCCGGTGTCCTCCCGGGTTTGGGCGGGTGGGAGGAGATCAGAGGAGGATGCGGAGCCGGACACATTGGAACAGCTGTGGCCGGCAGGAGGGAGGAGGAGAGCAGGCTGTCTGGCTGCTGGGCAGCAGGTGGCGCTGCAGAGCCGGTCACATGGCAGGCGGGAGGAGGAGAGCAGGCTGTCTGGCTGCTGAGCAGCAGGAGGCGCTGCAGAGCCGGTCACATGGCAGGCGGGAGGAGGAGAGCAGGCTGTCTGGCTGCTGGGCAGCAGGTGGCGCTGCAGAGCCGGTCACATGGCAGGAGGGAGGAGGAGAGCAGGCTGACTGGCTGCTGGGCAGCAGGTGGTGCTGCAGAGCCAGTCACATGGCAGGAGGGAGGAGAGCTGGCTGTCTGGCTGCTGAGCAGCATTCCTTCTCTGAGCTGCTCCTCACTACATCTCCTGATTCTGTGTGTTTGTCTGTCTGTGTGTATCTTTGCTGGCAAGTGTGTGTGTGTATGTGAGTATGTGTCTGTGCTGGCAAGTGTGTGTCTGTGCTGGTAAGTGTGTGTGTATGTATGTATCTGCTGGTAAGTGTTTGTGTGTGTATCTGTGGTGGTAAGTGTGTGTATGTATCTGTACTGGTAAGTGTGTGTGTATGTATTTGTGCTGGTAAGTGTGTGTGTGTATGTATCTGTGCTGGTATGTGTGTGTGTGTGTGTGTGTGTGTGTATGTATCTGTGCTGGTAAGTGTGTGTGTGTATGTATCTACGCTGGTAAGTGTGTGTGTGTATGTGTGTATGTATCTGTGCTGGTAAGTGTGTGTGTGTATGTATCTGTGCTGGTAAGTGTGTGTGTGTGTGTATGTATCTGTGCTGGTAAGTGTGTATGTATCTGTGCTGGAAAGTGTGTGTGTGTGTGTGTGTGTGTGTGTGTGTGTGTGTGTGTGTGTGTGTGTGTGTGTGTGTGTGTGTGTATCTGTGCTGGTAAGTGTGTGTGTCTTTGGTAAGTGTGCGTGTGTGCTAGTTGTAAGTGTGTGTGCTGGTGTGTGTATTTGTAATGCATATGTGTTTCATGCATTATGTGCATGTATATGTAACGGGTTTATCCCCCCCCCCCCCCAATCTCACATTGGCCCGGGTACTCTTAATAACCAACTCCCATTACGTGTGTGTGTGGTGGTGCACCTGTAGGCAACAGAACTCCTGAGTCTCCCGCTTGATGTTAGTAGGGGATTTTCAACAGACAGGTAGCTGAGGTAGTGGGTGCGAGTTCAACTTACATCATGTGCAGCGCCTCCACCTCATCAGGATCTGTGCTTCCGCAGGGAGATGGTCCTGGTGAGGAACTCCTTCTTGGTGGTGCCATCCACTTGCGAGTAATTTCACACTCACACAGTGGGGGTATCTTTAAACAGGGCATCTTTATTGTAGACGGTGATGTGGCAGACTGCCCCATGCAGCTGCCGGCTCTAGCCGCACATCTCTCCGTGCTGTCCCTTCGCTAGGTACGCCCTCCTGAATTGAAGTGGGGTTCCCTCTTCTCCTAGGGTGACCCTCTCTGTGCCAGGTCCCTGGACACAGAGTGGCTTAGACAGGCTTATTGGTCAACCTGGACCGCTAGTTACTTCACAAGGGTCACAAAGTGTTCCCACAATCCCTTATGCAGGCCATACAATATCCTAACAGCTTTCCACAGCTGCCAGAACACTACTTCCACTGTAGAGAACACTGTAGAACTCTCTGTAGAACTCCTATAACTAACTGTGTTGTGCCTTATATACTTCAGGAGGCAGGCGCATCCCTGATGTCACTATCCAGGGACTCAGAGCATACAGCCACTCCCCTCCATACATAGGGCACCTCACCATTGGATGAGGGAAAACCTCCATAACTACTGCTGGCATACCTGTTCTTACCAGGACTTACTGCCAACAGAGAGGAAAGCAATATACCATTATTATGCATGGCTATATACAGTGCTTGACAAATCACCCAAAAATCTACTCGCCGAACCAAAAAATCTACTCGCCACCTAGTCCCGCCCCTAGTCCCGCCCCCAACCCCGCCTCTAGTCCCGCCCCCAGCCACGCATTTTAAAAAAAAAGCCATAAATTGAATAAATTCCTAGTAAGAACATTCGTTTTTGATATTAGTTTATTTATTGTATTACATTATACTACAATTAGTCCTTGGTGTGTGTGTGTGTGTGTGTGTGTGTGTGTGTGTGTGTGTGTGTGTGTGTGTGTGTGTGTGTGTGTGTGTGTGTGTGTGTGTGTGTGTGTGTGTGTGTGTGTGTGTGTGTGTATAAATGTCAAATCTAGAAAAAAAAAAGCCAGATGTGGATGACTAGTTTCCTGCACCCCTTAACTAGTGTCTGGATGCCCCCGCTTCACAATATTTAAAGCAGCAATCCCGTCTGGGATCTTACCTGATCCGCAGACCCTCAAAGTCCAGGTACCCTCATTCCCGCAATGTTATACATTGGAGGGGAGGTGTTCGTTACCTGTCTTCTGGGTTAGGGGGGGTTCGATGTCTTCCGTGTGAAGCTTGAGTCAGATCTGGAAGTAAGCAGTATAGGTTATTACAGTGTAGTATAGGGCAGTTAAGATATCCAGATCCATAGTGTGAGAGTGTGTGGGGGAGAGAGCGAGAGTGTGTGGGGGAGAGAGCGAGAGTGTGTGGGGGAGAGAGAGAGAGAGAGAGAGTGGGAGAGAGAGAGAGAGTGGGAGAGAGAGAGAGAGTGGGAGAGAGAGAGAGAGTGGGAGAGAGAGAGAGAGTGGGAGAGAGAGAGAGAGTGGGAGAGAGAGAGAGAGTGGGAGAGAGAGAGAGAGTGGGAGAGAGAGAGAGAGTGGGAGAGAGAGAGAGAGTGGGAGAGAGAGAGAGAGTGGGAGAGAGAGAGAGAGTGGGAGAGAGAGAGAGTGGGAGAGAGAGAGAGTGGGAGAGAGAGAGAGTGGGAGAGAGAGAGAGTGGGAGAGAGAGAGAGTGGGAGAGAGAGGGAGTGGGAGAGAGAGGGAGTGGGAGAGAGAGAGAGAGAGAGAGAGAGTGGGAGAGAGAGAGAGTGGGAGAGAGAGGGAGTGGGAGAGAGTGGGAGAGGGAGAGAGTGGGAGAGGGAGAGAGTGGGAGAGGGAGAGAGTGGGAGAGGGTGGGAGAGAGAGAGTGACAGAGAGAGAGAGTGACAGAGAGAGAGAGTGACAGAGAGAGAGAGTGGGAGAGACAGAGAGAGAGAGTGGGAGAGACAGAGAGAGAGAGTGGGAGAGACAGAGAGAGAGAGTGGGAGAGACAGAGAGAGA
>NC_134494.1:15581489-15628989 GCF_040206685.1 Ascaphus truei | reverse complement strand
CAGCAGCAGCAGCAGGTCCCAGCAGCAGCAGCAGCAGGTCCCAGCAGGAGCAGGTCCCAGCAGGAGCAGGTCCCAGCAGGAGCAGGTCCCAGCAGGAGCAGGTCCCAGCAGGAGCAGGTCCCAGCAGGAGCAGGAGCAGGTCCCAGCAGGAGGCGCGCACGGGGGAAGCTGGGTTTGCCCTTCCCCCTCCGTCCCACGTGGGGAGCGGAGGGTGCAGGGGGGCTGGATCGCGCGCTTGTTTTGGGCTTCCCCCTCCGTCCCACGTGGGGAGCGGAGGGGGGAGGGTGTGGGGGCTGGATCGCGCGCGGCGCTTGTTTTGGGCTTCCCCCTCCGTCCCACGTGGGGAGCGGAGGGGGGGGGGGGGCTTGGTTGCGCGCGGGGCTTGGTTTGGGCTCCCCCTCCGTCCCACGTGGGGAGCGGAGGGGGGGGGGGGGCTGGGTTGCGCGCGGGGCTTGGTTTGGGCTTCCCCCTCCGTCCCACGTGGGGGGGGGGAGGGATGCGGGGGATTCTGGGTTGCTGGGGGGAACAGGCAGCGCAAATGGCAGGACACTCTGCTTGCCCTGTGCACGCGCGCCGGGACCACAGGATTTGCCGCCATTTTTTTTAACTTTTTTTTTAACCAAATCAGGGAGGGGGATTATTTATTTATTTATTTAAAAAAAAAAAAAAAAATTGGCACGAGCAGGGAATTCATTGAGCTGCAGCACGGGTCGCCAGCTGCCTAAATCCACTCGCAACGGGCGACAGGTTAACATTATTTGTCGAGCACTGGCTATATATATGTTGAATATTTCATGTTTGTATATGTTGAATCTAAATTTGTATATGGTATGTGTGTGTTAAACTAGTGTTGCATTTGTGGTATGTGTGTATATGGTGTAGTGTTTGTGTGTGGATATATAGAGGAGTGAGGGGAGAGAGGATGGAGGGGTGAGGGAGGAGGAGAGAGGATGGAGGGGAGAGGGAGGAGTAGAGAGGATACGGGGGAGAGGGAGGAGGAGAGAGGATGGGGGGAGAGGGAGGAGGAGAGAGGATGGGTGGGAGAGGGATGAGGAGAGATAATGGGGGGGAGAGGGAGGAGAGAGGAGGGGGGAGAGGGAGGAGAGAGGAGGGGGGAGAGGGAGGAGGAGAGATAATGGGGGGGAGAGGGAGGAGAGAGGATGGGGGAGAGGGAGGAGAGAGGAGGGGGGAGATGGAGGAGGAGAGAGGATGGGAAGAGAGGGAGGATAGGGGGAGAGGGAGGAGAGAAGATGGGGGGAGGGGATGGGGGGGAGAGGGAGGAGGAGAGAGGATGGGGTAGAGGGAGGAGGACAGGATGGGGGGGGAGAGGGAGGAGGAGAGAGTATGGGGGACAGGGAGGAGGAGAGAGGATGGGGGGACAGGGAGGAGGAGAGAGGATGGGGGGAGAGGGAGGATGAGAGAGGATGGGGGAGGGAGGAGTAGAGAGGATTGGGGGAGAGGGAGGGGAGAAGATTGGGGGGAGAGGGAGGAGGAGAGAGGATGGGTGGGAGAGGGATGAGGAGAGAGGATGGGGGGGAGAGGGAGGAGAGTGGATGGGGGAGAGGGGGGAGGAGAGAGGATGGGGGGATAGGAAGGAAGAGAGAGGATGGGGGATAGGAAGGAAGAGAGAGGATGGGAGGAGAGAGGATGGGGGAGAGGGAGTAGTAGAGAGGATGGGGGGATAGGAAGGAGGAGAAAGGATGGGGGAGAGGGAGGAGGAGAGAGGATGGGGAGAGATGGAGAGGATGGTGGGGTGGATGGGGGGATAGGAAGGAAGAGAGGATGGGAGGAGAGAGGATGGGGAGATAGGAAGGAAGAGAGCGGATGGGAGGAGAGAGGATGGGGGAGAGGGAGGAGTAGAGAGGATGGGGGGATAAGAAGGAGGAGAAAGGATGGGGGAGAGGGAGGAGGAGAGAGGATGGGGGAAAGATGGAGAGGGTGGTGGGGTGGATGGGGGGGACAGGGAGGAGGCGAGAGGATGGGGGGGAGAGGGAGGAGGAGAGGATGGGGGGAGAGGGAGGAGAGAGGAGGGGGGAGAGGGAGGAGGAGAGATAATGGGGGGGAGAGGGAGGAGAGAGGATGGGGGAGAGGGAGGAGAGAGGAGGGGGGAGATGGAGGAGGAGAGAGGATGGGGGGAGAAGGAGGAGGAGAGAGGATGGGAAGAGAGGGAGGAAGAGAGAGGATAGGGGGAGAGGGAGGAGAGAAGATGGGGGGAGGGGATGGGGGGGAGAGGGAGGAGGAGAGAGGATGGGGTAGAGGGAGGAGGACAGGATGGGGGGGGAGAGGGAGGAGGAGAGAGTATGGGGGACAGGGAGGAGGAGAGAGGATGGGGGGACAGGGAGGAGGAGAGAGGATGGGGGGAGAGGGAGGATGAGAGAGGATGGGGGAGGGAGGAGTAGAGAGGATTGGGGGAGATGGAGGGGAGAAGATTGGGGGGAGAGGGAGGAGGAGAGAGGATGGGTGGGAGAGGGATGAGGAGAGAGGATGGGGGGGAGAGGGAGGAGAGTGGATGGGGGAGAGGGAGGAGGAGAGAGGATGGGGGGATAGGAAGGAAGAGAGAGGATGGGGGATAGGAAGGAAGAGAGAGGATGGGAGGAGAGAGGATGGGGGAGAGGGAGTAGTAGAGAGGATGGGGGGATAGGAAGGAGGAGAAAGGATGGGGGAGAGGGAGGAGGAGAGAGGATGGGGAGAGATGGAGAGGATGGTGGGGTGGATGGGGGGATAGGAAGGAAGAGAGGATGGGAGGAGAGAGGATGGGGAGATAGGAAGGAAGAGAGCGGATGGGAGGAGAGAGGATGGGGGAGAGGGAGGAGTAGAGAGGATGGGGGGATAAGAAGGAGGAGAAAGGATGGGGGAGAGGGAGGAGGAGAGAGGATGGGGGAAAGATGGAGAGGGTGGTGGGGTGGATGGGGGGGACAGGGAGGAGGCGAGAGGATGGGGGGGAGAGGGAGGAGGAGAGGATGGGGGGAGAGGGAGGAGAGTGGATGGGGGGAGAGGGAGGAGAGTGGATGGGGGGAGAGGGAGGAGGAGAGAGGATGGGGGGATAGGAAGGAGGAGAGAGGATGGGAGGAGGAGAGAGGATGGGGGAGAGATGGAGAGGATGGTGGGGTGGATGGGGGGAAAGGGGGGGTGGTGGAGGGATGGAGGGAGGAAGGGGGAGAGAGAAAAAATAAAAAAAAGGGGGAGCGCAGTTTGATTTAATTTGTTTTCTAAATATTTTTTCGTGTGTCCCGGTTTTTACATTTGAAAATCTGGTCACCCTATGCATAGGGCAATACACAAATATAGAAACCAAAGAAGAAGTGACCGAGGTCACAACAGTCCCTTTAATATGCACTCAAGGTCAGAACAATATCAGAGGATAGAATATCCACAGGGAAGACTGAGCTCTGGCTCAACCAAATACCCATAAAAGGCTGAGGAGGCGAAACGTAGTGAAAATACAATTGGAATAAAATAAGTCCCCAGGTTGGGAACGGATAAATATATATATATATGTATATATGTATAATATATATATATATAATATATATGTATAATATATATATATATATATATATATATATATATATATATATCGGTAAGACACAAAGTGATCAAAGTACCAGCACGACACGGGGTAATGCAAAAAAAAAAGAGGATTTATTGATCTATCAGGTAAACAAATTCCGACCCCCCAAATTCTCAGGGGTCTGAAATGTCGGTTTTTATTTTTTTGCATTGCCCCCCCCCCCCCCCTATCCCTGTCGTGCTGGTACTTTGATCACTGTGTGATCTTACCCCTCTATTATTAAAATCAGAGACAAAACATAAAACACAGACAGAGCTCAGTGCTACATCCATTGACACAAATACACGGTACACTGCCTATATATATATATAAATATCTTTTGAATAAAATGATATAATATAAATTCTTAATAATCTGTACATTACCAGGAAGAATGATTTATAGCATAGTTCTAAGTTTGATTGAAGCTCTTATTAACCTGTACAATACCAGGAAAAGCACTCCTTCCCAGGTTTGAAGCTCACCCCTCCTACTTTTAAATGGTTAAAGCTCACTCCATTTCACCTTCCACACTCATGGGAACTTGCATGCAGTTTGATTGCGACAAATCTAATACAGAGTGCTTTTCCTGGTATTGTACAGGCTAATAAGAGCTTCAATCAGACTTAGAACTATGCAACTAATCTTGACAGATTTATTATAAATCATTCTTCCTGGTAATGTACAGGTTATTAAGAATTTATATTAGTGTTAGGACCCATGAGACGTGGTCTGCCTTGGAGGGGCTAATGGGCTTACGACACTTTGGCCAAAGAGTTAAACTAAAAGACCATTTTATTCAAAATATATTTTTATATATATAGGCTGTGTATTTGTCAATGGATGTGCATTGAGCTCTGTCTGTGTTTTATGTTTTGTCTCTGATTTTAAATATATATTGCCATGCTCAGTAGCACTCCTTTTTGACACTTATATGCATATATATATGTTGTGGTTATTTTGGGCCCTCTATTATTACCCCAATTTACCGTGCACCACCCACCTCTCTGTTGAGAGTTTCTTACCTAGTGTGTGTAGCCATTTTTTGTCCTATATAGATATTATAGTCTGGGGCAAGCGGTGGTGAGGTGTATCATCTATTGTTTCTGGTTCACAGCCCAGCAGCTGAGTCCCTACTGTCACGGATGCTCACTACAACCTGGACTAAACCGCGGGGCTGAGGTGGGGATGTGTATATATACTGCCGCCCTACAACTACGGGGCCAGGTCCAGATAGCAGAGTCAGGGATGTGTAACCGAGGTCAGAGTACTTGCCGTGGTCCGGGGTTGCGGAGAAGAGAATAGTTGTAGTCCGTAAGCTGTGGTCGTGGAGTGGAGAGAGGAGAATAGTCGTAGACCGTCAGCCAAGGTCATGGAGTGGAGAGAGCAGAAGTCCAATAACGCGCCGAAGTTCAAGGATGTACAAGAGACAGGTCAGGTACAGGCTGGGGTCACAATGGAGATCAAGATAGGTTCGGACACATGCAAACTCAGGCTGCAATGAGCATGGTACATAAACAAGGGTCTATGCTCAGCAACAAGACAGAGGACTGGGTGGATATAAATAGAGAGATTAACCAATGGAGAGGAGGCAGGGGGGAGTGTACTAGCAATAGGTCGAGAACTAATAGGCTGTAATTACCTTGGAGGCAGGTGCAGCACAGCTGATGGTAGTCCCGGCGTATTCCGCTGCGCGGGAGGCGCGCGATGTGCGGCGGACACGCCGCTGTTGGAGCCGAACGAAGTGACACCGTCATGAGCGCGCGTCTGCCTGTTGCACGTGCACCGCCGGGAGTCCGCGCGCATCCCCAGATGGTCGTTGTGAGGCGTCGGAAGGAAGGAGCTTCGGCGCGACCCTGACTCCTACCTATTGACAGGTTTTCAACCATGCGATTTTATTTATACACGGTTGTGAGTGTGCATTATAAAGGAGTCTCTTTAAAACCAACAATCTATTAAACTATAATAAACTATGGGGCATTCGCTTCTTTTTCTTGCCTTTTATATGTAGCCATGTCTGTTTTCGGCTCCTGCCCTGCCTAACATGTAAGTCCTGGTTCAGTGCAGGCAGTGTTAGGCCCAATCTGGGTTTTCCCCAGCAGTGAGCAGCTTCCTTGAGTAACAGGGAGGTGGGACAAGGCCTGTGTTCTGCCCAATCCTGGGCTCAGACCTTGAACCCTCCCCCAGGGACTTAAGGGGCTGCACTTCCTAAATGTAGTCAGTGTGTCTCTCCCATGAGAGAGACTGGTCTTACAGAAGAGGTGTGCATGGCTTTGTCACCTTCTGTCCCCTCCGTTAGGGGAGTGAGAGTGAGGACCATACCCCCTGCTCCATCAGGGAGTAGGGGAAGAGCTAGCACCGACCTCTGGATCCCATGCCTGGGGGTTGAGTCCAGGGACCATCCTAAGGCTGGACATCAGTGTTAGGCCGCGGGCATGGTCAGCGCTCACGCTTGTCAGTGAGCCCCTGCAACTGCAATGAGAGTGGCTTTAGCAGGGGCTCGCGCACGCTTCCGCAGGCGTAGCAGACAATTTTTTTTTAGTTTCAGCGCTGAGGGGAGCGGAGGGCCGGTCACGTGAGCGGTTCGCCCAATGAGGGCGAACCAGCTCCGTGACGTCACTGGCCTGCCAATAGACAAGCCCCCGGATGGCGTGCGTAGTAAGGCCAGGGAAAGCACCCCTAAAGCCTTTTTTCTGTTTTCCCCAATAACATCGGCAGGATCTTAGACCTTCTTTGAGCAACAGGTACTCAGCAACACTACACACCTGGTAGCTGGGGAATCTCCCAGAGGGTGGGGAAAGCACACACACACATATATATATATATATATGGGGTTTTTTTGCAAAAACATTCTGCAGCGCAGTACAATGAGGACAAGAACATGTTATACTAAAAAGAGTATGTCACAGGATGACTAGGACTTATAGCAGGGATCTGTAACGCTCGGCCTGCCCGCAAACCAGACGAGACCCCGGTACTGAGGTGGAACGGAAGAACACCACGCACCTAACAGCAAGCGGGGGCGGGACCGGATTGTGGTAAGTAGCGTATCTGGTCCGGGAACAAAAATAGGTGTAATAAGGTACTTGCCAAATCCGGCGTAGAATGGTTGAGTCCGTAAGCCAATGGTCAAGGAGTAGAGATGGTTGCATCGTAGAGAGTTCATAAGCCAAGGTCGTGGAGATGAGAGAGCTGCGTCGTTGAAGGTCCGTTTGCCAAGTCCAATGGATATAGAAGACAGCGTGGAAGAGAGTCCGTGAGCCAGGTCCGTGGGGTCCAGAAAGCAGTGTGGTCGAGAATCCAAAGCCAAAGTCAAAATCCAGGGAGGTCAGCAGAGAATCCGGGTTCCGGAACGGGCTGAAAAACAAGAGAGCCAAGCAGAAGCAGACAGCACCAAGGTACAGTAGCTATGCAGAGCACTGGGAAAATGGGGAGACAGTGCTAAATAGTGGGCAGTAACCTATCAGGGGAAGGGAGGAGCGGAGGTGCGGTCCAGGGATCCATCCTGATAGGAGACAGGGGCATGGGGGCTGGCCCGAGTAGACCTGGGGCTGAGGAGCGCGCTAGTACGCAGGCCCGTAAGGAGAAGGCGGGACTAAGTTCAAGATGCCGGGTATGAGTTGCCTGGGTCCGTGCGCCCCTGTAATGGTGACGCGCGCGACCCGGAAGAGGGAGAGCAGCTGCGAGGGGGACGGTGACGGCAGAGGTATGCCGCCGGGGATTCGGGGCGGCGGCAGTACCAGGTAAGGGAGCGCCGTGAGCGGAGGTTCCCGCAGCGCGGGACCTTACAGGATCAATATCACCAGACAGAAACACAAGAGTTTATCAAATTAATTTATTGGAAAAATATATCCACAACAGTACATATAAACAGACAACACACACACTTAACTGGGGGAAACTGGAGCACCCTACAACCTAGGTGCGGGGACCCCCGTTAGGAAGTTTTCCCCGTTCTGCTCCCTCACTGTGTGAGGCAGTTACCTCTTCACAAGCCCCAGACCAACTGACACTCAGGTGCTCAGAACTCTGAGACCACTGACTGGCTGTAATTGTCTGGGATTGGCTGGCATTCCATCAGCCATAGAACCATCTGGGCCTAACTCCTCCCCTTTTTACCTCATGCAACATAACCTGAGTTCAGGGAAAGGTCGCAGGCAATCTTTCAAACTTTCCCACTGAAACACAGTTAACCCCCTGGCCCCTGAACTGCTGGAAACAGGTTTACAATACAGCTATGCATAACATATAGCATAATACACTGTATTATTGACAGGTAGGGGTAATGGCAGGCTTAACATTTATTAACAGCAGCCATATTTAACCCTACCGTCACAGAGTAAATAAAAGTTCAGATAAACTGAGACAGGAGCGGAGAGGTCCCTACCCCAAGGAGCTTACAATCCAAAAATGTGTGTGGGGTTTTAAGGGGTAGTTGCTCAGCGTGGGTTTAGCCATCAACTTTTAACCTCAGAGTATCTGGTTACAGGATAAAAGTAAAGATATCGGGAGTGTTGGAAGGCCTACTTAAAAAAAGACAGGGTGTGTGCCGAGCACGCGCGTTCTAAGTGAAACTTCTTTGTGTAAGATTCAGGGTGTACGGTTTATTAGTCTGTGTTAACTTTATCTTCTCTCACACACTGTGCAAAGTGGGACTGCTGCTTCAAGAGGTTAGCAACTACAGGGGAGAAATATACACATGACAGAGGGCCGGTTTCACGTCTGACTTCTGGAGTTAGGCATTCTGGTCTTTGTAGTTTGTCAGGCGCTGTGGACTCATGCAGATCGCAAGGTTCTAAACTACCATTACCGTCATGCTGCGCGGCTTCAGTCCCTGGTACATGAGGTTAGGGTGCGCATTAGGAAGAGAGGTGTCTACATTTAAATGTAGATGAGGTAGGGGAGGGTCTGATTGTACATGGTAGAGAATTTTAGAGATTGGTTGAAGAGAGAGAAATATATGTGTAACGGGTATTCCACCCCACCCAATCTCATATATAGTGTGGGTGAGTAGAACATGTGGTGTTACCGGTGTGGTGCGTATACCTGCAGGCTCACAGGAAGTCTGAGCCTCCGCTAATGAGAGCCTGGGGTGAATCCTCTGGAACGTTTCTTGTTTCAGCGCCTCCACCTATGTAGGATTCTAGGGAAGTGTAGAATGACCCTACATAGGAACCCAATCAGAAACCACACACACAGTGCTATTATAATAACTAATGGCTTTACTAATATGCATGGAGAATATCATCACATTTACATAACCTCATAACCTGTGTCCCTCTCACGAGGAGACACTACCCGTGACGTCTCGCAGGACGTTTCCGCAACACTAGGTGATCCCACCCAGTGTCCAGTGAAACCCCCACACCCAATGTCCCGTACTCCTACGGAGATAGTCAATGGGTGACTGCGCAGTCACTAAAACCTCTAGGCCTGTTGGTGCACATGTGTTGGTATAATACCTGCCGAGCACTCCGGTGCTCGGGTCCGCAACAGTCTTCTCAAAGGATCAGTCGGGCGATGCCTCCTTCTGATCCTCCACTGCTCTCCTTGTACGTGGACCGCTCGAGCGGTCCCACTCCGGAACAGTCTCTGTGGACCCCAATGTGGGTCCAACCGCTTCACGGGAACAACGATACTTCTCTGTGTCCCTACCTACATAAGGGGCACGTGCTGCACTATAGGCCGTCCCTATGATACAGCAACCTATGGTGGCTTGGGATACTCCTATGGGCCTAAGGGGTCAGGACCTGTCCCACTCCCCTAACTACCCACATCCCTAAGCCTCACTAACTCTAACAGCCAACGTGCTGCTAAATACGGTGCCTGCCTGTCAGACCTCACAGCAATGCCCGCTGTGACTCTGACAGTGCAGCACTCTAAACTAGGGCCGCGTCCCTCTCTAGGATCTCCCTAACCAATTACCCACTAGTAACTGACTTCTAACTACTGGAGTGACAGGGTCCCTTACTCTAAGGCAGTCCCTGGCAACACTCCTATCTTAGGGTAACATCAGAGCTATCTTGGACCAAGGGGGTGCTGGCCTAATACAGGGGAGTCCCTCTCTCCTGCACCTTACCTCCTTCCCTTGTCTGTTCCTTCCTCTGACTTCTTCCTAACTGACTACGCAGCTCTCTGCCCGCGAAATGTATCCTTTTCCCCAGGAGCTCCCTAAGCCCTATTGGCTCCCTGGTGTCACATGGGGCATACAGAGGCTCATGGGATATGTAGTCCCAGCTCAGAGCCTTCCCTGGTAGGCTAGGGGTTCGCGGGCTTTCCTTACCCTCCACTGCGCGTGCGCAAGCTTCCCCGGGCTTTCTCTCTTCTCCCTGAGCTGTCCCTATGCTCGCGCGAGCTATCCCTAGCTCTGGGGCTTTCCCTGCGCCTACGCGTCCACTGCGCATGCGCGAGACGGTCCCACTCCGGAACAGTCTCTGTGGACCCCAATGTGGGTCCAACCGCTTCACGGGAACAACGATACTTCTCTGTGTCCCTACCTACATAAGGGGCACGTGCTGCACTATAGGCCGTCCCTATGATACAGCAACCTATGGTGGCTTGGGATACTCCTATGGGCCTAAGGGGTCAGGACCTGTCCCACTCCCCTAACTACCCACATCCCTAAGCCTTCGGGAGCGTTGGATCCCAGTCCTGGGACCACTTGTGTCGGAGCGCACGGGCTCACACTCCGCTCAGGAACCGCAGCTTTGGCCTTCTTCACGGCCACCTCCATCGGAGTCTGTGGGGAACAAGGGGGTTCCTTACCACTCGGCTGGCTGACGATTGGCTTCCCTTCTTCCGGAAGGATCGGCGGTAGGCACTGGTCCACTCTCTGCTCTGGACAGCTACCTTCTAATGAGGACACCTCCACCAGGACGCGATGCAGAGGGGAGCCCTTCGCCCGGGCAACCAGACTTAAGGAGCCATCGTGCTCCGCGGTCACCCGGAGGCTCACCCCCGACACCCCTGGGGCAGTCGACTCACCCTTGTCGTCTGTAGGTACTGGTCCCACGCCTAGGACCGATGGTACCTCTGTAGTAGGTCGGACTGACCATTGTAGGGCACACGGGCCCACAGCAGGGTCCGCAACATCGGAATACACCTCTTCCAGGGTACACGGACCCACAGCAGACTCTGTATCCTCTGCATCACCGCTGGGGTGGTTCGCCGGTAGGCGCATCGCCACCGATGGGACTTCCACCTTTTCCCCGGAAGATATCATGATCGAATCCTCCGCAAGGTAGTCACCAGATTCTTCTGAAATGCAGCCAGTGGTTGTGGGTACGAAGCTGGCGTGCTCCAGTACCTCCACTGCAGTCGCGCTCTTCTCCGCCAAGGGTTCACTTAGCTCCTTAGCTGGCTCTGTAGGCTGGGGTACAATAGGTGTCAAGAAAATTGCACCGCAGCAATCACATCTAGGTTCCCACGCCAGTGCACCTCTATGACAGTCACAGGTGGGACTAAAGCATTGTATGCACGGTTCCCCATCCACCTCAGTGGTCTTGAAGTCCAAGGGTAACTGGGACAAAGTAGCTCCCTCGCTAAAGGCTTCTTGCAAGCAGGGACACAGTAGAATAAGGAGATCTATTCCTGGCGCTCGCCAGGGCACATACACATTAGGGTGTATCCTCTGACAGTCTATCTCATCCTCATGCATCATCTCATCCTCAGAGATCAGAGTGTCTATCACAGCGTCCACGTATGGTTGAAGATAACCGTGCTTGCTCCCCCTGGTGGAATCTAAAGGAAGGGCACTTTTTACAAGGGATTGGTTTTCGCTCTGCCCTGAGTCACTCACATCACAGGGGAGGGGCTCTGATTTTCGCGCCAAACCCAGACAGAATGTTGCGACATCTTTCTGTGCAGGCTTGCTGTCAGCAGCACGTGCTCTCTCCTGATTTGGCGGGAGACGCCATTTTGCTGGGTCGGCATAGACTAGGGGGTACCCTTCTGAGGGGCCCCCGGGCATTAACAGCGCGGACGGTGCCTCTGCCAGGCATATATCATCAGTGTGAGTTACAACAAACAGAATGGTTTTCCATGTGGACGTGGGATCTTGTTCCTCCTCTAAGACACATGCCCACGGCCACCCAGGAATTTTACACATATACTCCCGGACTTTAACCGCGGGTATAAGAGCGGGAATGCCTCCTACCGCCACTACCTGGCCAGGTTCCATATACTGCCGCAAAGCCCAGGCAAGGACCTCGTCTCTGGACTTCACAAACATGGCGACAAAAATAGGGACGGGACAATTTAGAAAAAAAATGGACAGGGCACCCCAGGTGGTATCTCAGCAGCGCCTCCAAATGTAATGGGTATTCCACCCCACCCAATCTCATATATAGTGTGGGTGAGTAGAACATGTGGTGTTACCGGTGTGGTGCGTATACCTGCAGGCTCACAGGAAGTCTGAGCCTCCGCTAATGAGAGCCTGGGGTGAATCCTCTGGAACGTTTCTTGTTTCAGCGCCTCCACCTATGTAGGATTCTAGGGAAGTGTAGAATGACCCTACATAGGAACCCAATCAGAAACCACACACACAGTGTTATTATAATAACTAATGGCTTTACTAATATGCATGGAGAATATCATCACATTTACATAACCTCATAACCTGTGTCCCTCTCACGAGGAGACACTACCCGTGACGTCTCGCAGGACGTTTCCCCAACACTAGGTGATCCCACCCAGTGTCCAGTGAAACCCCCACACCCAATGTCCCGTACTCCTACGGAGATAGTCAATGGGTGACTGCGCAGTCACTAAAACCTCTAGGCCTGTTGGTGCACATGTGTTGGTATAATACCTGCCGAGCACTCCGGTGCTCGGGTCCGCAACAGTCTTCTCAAAGGATCAGTCGGGCGATGCCTCCTTCTGATCCTCCACTGCTCTCCTTGTACGTGGACCGCTCGAGCGGTCCCACTCCGGAACAGTCTCTGTGGACCCCAATGTGGGTCCAACCGCTTCACGGGAACAACGATACTTCTCTGTGTCCCTACCTACATAAGGGGCACGTGCTGCACTATAGGCCGTCCCTATGATACAGCAACCTATGGTGGCTTGGGATACTCCTATGGGCCTAAGGGGTCAGGACCTGTCCCACTCCCCTAACTACCCACATCCCTAAGCCTCACTAACTCTAACAGCCAACGTGCTGCTAAATACGGTGCCTGCCTGTCAGACCTCACAGCAATGCCCGCTGTGACTCTGACAGTGCAGCACTCTAAACTAGGGCCGCGTCCCTCTCTAGGATCTCCCTAACCAATTACCCACTAGTAACTGACTTCTAACTACTGGAGTGACAGGGTCCCTTACTCTAAGGCAGTCCCTGGCAACACTCCTATCTTAGGGTAACATCAGAGCTATCTTGGACCAAGGGGGTGCTGGCCTAATACAGGGGAGTCCCTCTCTCCTGCACCTTACCTCCTTCCCTTGTCTGTTCCTTCCTCTGACTTCTTCCTAACTGACTACGCAGCTCTCTGCCCGCGAAATGTATCCTTTTCCCCAGGAGCTCCCTAAGCCCTATTGGCTCCCTGGTGTCACATGGGGCATACAGAGGCTCATGGGATATGTAGTCCCAGCTCAGAGCCTTCCCTGGTAGGCTAGGGGTTCGCGGGCTTTCCTTACCCTCCACTGCGCGTGCGCAAGCTTCCCCGGGCTTTCTCTCTTCTCCCTGAGCTGTCCCTATGCTCGCGCGAGCTATCCCTAGCTCTGGGGCTTTCCCTGCGCCTACGCGTCCACTGCGCATGCGCGAGACGGTCCTCAATGGCGGCGCCCTGCTCTGCGGCCGCCGGGACCTTAGAGATGCGATCGCGGCCTTAGCAACGGCCCGATCGCGTCCCCGGCAACCGGCCGCAGGCAGGAGAAGCCGCGCTGCTCCCTGCTCCAGCCCCCACCCTTGGAAGCAGCCGTCGGGTTTTTCAATACCCGCGATCGAGCTGCTCCAGGGAAGGGGGGTCTCCAGGAGCCACGGGAGCTCCAGGCTATATATGTATAGTACAATGATATATAGATCCTGTATTGAACATTGAACACATCACATTCTGTGTTTTTATCTAGAATTACAATGTATAGGAATTCTACAAATGTGACCTCTAGAAATCAGTACACAGGGGGCAAAGACTGTCACATGTGACCAGGCACCGCTTGTATGTGCTCAGTCACTTCAAGATAGCTATATACACACACACACACGACCCAACCCCGTGTATACACAATCCTGATACACACTCACAGCGTCCTACCCCATGTGTACACCATCCGGCTATACACATCCCAAACATTGTATACACTATCCTGACACACATCCTATCCCCGGTATACACCACCCTAACACACACATCCTACGCCCTGTATACACCATCCTGAGACACACACAGCACCATACCCCCTATATACACCATCATGACACACACATCCTAACCCCTGTATACACCATCTTGAGATACACACACGTCGTACCTCCTGTATAGACTATCCTGTTACACACGTCCTAACCCCTGTATACACCATCCAAATATACACGTCCTACCCCCTGTAGACACTATCCTGACACATCCTACCCCCTATATACACCATTCTGATATACACACACACACGTCCTAACCCCTGTATACACTATCCTGATACACACAGAATCCAACCCCCTGTATACACCATTCTGATATACACATGTAGCCTCCTCTGTTGATTGCCTTATTGGGTTATATATATATTTTAAGATGTGTCCTGTCACCCTTTGCTGTTTTCAGTTAGTAACGTGCCCCTCTAAGATAGTGCCTGTTAAGGAAACGGGGACCGTAAGTTGTAGGAAAGGAATGCCACTTGTCCTGGTCTTATAGTGTTGCCCATACCGCAGCCTGACCGCCACTGTTCTTACCGGGTTGCCGACACTGCAGCCTGTATTCATATAGATCATGCCGGTCCAGCGGTCTCCACGATGTCCATTATAAGGGGCCCTTGAGCTATTTTTCTCCCCTGAATAGGAGTACTGCCAGGGAATGAAGTCCAGAATACTATAGTTTGCCACGCGTTCTGTCCAGATGCACTGTATGTCAATAAAGTACCTTTTTGTTTTATAAAAGGTCCTTTCGCCCTCTTTTTTTTTATCCCTTCATCCATGCCCAGCCTGCACGTTCCCAGCACCCTGCAAAGGCCTGAGAGACTGAGCACAGCCACTGTGTACAGTTACTCTGATGTGACCTCCTTTACAGCCGGGTAAGGAGGGTTGACACAGCATCCTACCCCCTGTATACACCATCCTGGGACACACACACAGTACACTACCCCCTTGTATACACCATATACATGTATATCCCAGGCCTGCACCTATTAACACACCTACATTTCACACGTGCTCCAACGCTGTGCCAGCACTAACAGTGGCCCATTAGTTAGCATCTGGGCCACCGGGACTGAGTAAGAGACACTGAGGAAACAATTGCGCAGCGGGATACACTATTATCCTCTCTTCCTGTTAGTCTGGCCATAAGAGAAGAGCATGTCCCATAGAGGGAATGCAGACATGTCACAGTGGGCAAAACAGAGAAGGCCCCAGCATGTCATGGGATCAGCCCTACAAGCTCCCCGTCTATAGTATTCATTATCCCTGAGGACGTGGCAGTTCCACAAAAGGGCTGGAGAGTAATAGTAACGTGCACAGAAAAGGCCAGGATCTCAGCAGGGGCCCGCAGTAAAAGGGATCATAAGGATGTTGCTAAAAAGGGTGTCCCAGTCCACAAGATGAAGTCAGTACAGCAGCAAGTGAATGCACACCTGAGTGTTGAGTGGTTACCCAGGGAAGAACTCTGTGTCAAGAGTGATAATGGTATGGATGAAATAAGCCAATCTGATTGTATATGCAAATGAGATGTTCCTATGCTTGGGAACATGAATAAAGCTTTCTGTTGTACTATAAAAGCTTCTGGCGCCCATCTTTATCATCGCCCAGCCGACAAACAGACAAGGTAAATCAAGGCTGTTGTGGATATAAACCATACACTGATGTACACTCCCTAGGAGGCGGGCAGGGTGGGTTACATAACTGTAACCAATGGACCCCCACCCAATCACAGATCAGGTCCCCTAAGGTGCTCTAAGGTCTGTCTACATGACTTAGTGTGGTGCATACCTGCTGGCAACAGGAGGGCCTGAGTCTCCCGCGGTGACATGGGGGAACAACAGGACAGGTTACTGGAGTGGATGCCTTCGTTCTCCTTCAATGGTGCAGCTCCTCCATCTGTAGTAAGCCCCAGGGATACAGGGTGGAATCTATACCACAGAATGAGAGATTCCAGTCTCACACAATAGATCCTTTTAACAGCAGACTCCTTTATTCAGTCTCCAGCAGCAGCAGACAGGTACAGTTGATATACTATGTCCACTAGCTGTTCTCCTTTGTGATGGTCCCTGCCTCCACTCAGGGCCATCCAGAGTGGGGCTAGCTCTTCCCTTACCCCCCTAAGCAGGGTAAGAGGTATTTGATCCACCTCACTACCTTCTATCAGCTCTACTCATCAGTAACCTAACTTCCCTACTCCACCTACATCTGTAACTAGTACACTTGACTCACTCTTGACTAACTATTGACTCTGTCTCACTAACACTAAATAGGAAGTGACACTGCTCTTTGTAACTTCCAGTAGGCACCGGCCCTGTGTTTCTTGATTGGACACAGGGTCAAGTGACCTACCTTCACTTACTTAGCACAGTGTCAGAAGTGGGGAAAACCCATGATAACTCCTGGCAACCTGCCCTTAACAGGGATTATGCCAGGAGGAGGAAAGAAATATAGCCCCTAACCTTACCAGGGCTACATAACTTTGAAACTTACCATGACAATTCAACTGCATTCAACCACTTCACACAGTGACGTCACAACTTTTTATTGCAGATGTACTAATTAGTACTAAGTGCTTACTTAGTGCGTCTGTGAAATAGACATAACGACAGTGACATGTAGTGATATACCGGGAACTAAAAAATTCCTGGTACCAGGTACACGGAGAAAAAAAAGAAAAATTACCCAGCCGGGTATCTGGGTACCCGCCCGGTTAGGTTTGGGGGGTGGCAGAAGAGGATGGTAAGTGCAGGGCGGTGATGGCTGAGGAGAACGGCAGCCGGCGGCAGAGGGAGAAGAGGAGGACGGCAGACGGCAGAGGAAGAAGATGGCAGCGGACAGTGGAGGGAAAGGAGAGGACGGCAGCATGCGGTGGAGGAAGAGGAGAAGAACAGCAGCCAGTGACGGTGGAAGAGGAGGACCATGTGAGCAGTAGGGCGGCAGGGAGGAGCACTGTAACAGGGGAGTAATCCCTGTTCAAGTAATGTGCCTTTAATCTAGCAGTGTGGTGGTTAACTGCTGGTAGTCAATTAATAAACACCACCTGCCTGATTTAGATTGCTTACAAAAGCCTGTCTGTTTAGACAGGAATTGACTCCTTAGCTCACTTGTGAGCTGACCTTTGGAGACAGAGCAGGGGTTCTTGAGTCTCCCAGGAGAGACTGACCAAGAGAACACAGATCTCTGGAGCTGACCATGTCTTGAGCTCTGCCAGAATACACAGCAGAGCTGCTTCCAAGACACAGGGAAAACTACTAAACCTGAAGCTGACACACCCTGAGGGAAGGGAGCTGAACCAGGAACTGAGAAGATTTTCCCTCCAAGAAACAGATAAGACTTTCATTCTTAAGAGACTTCTTATATCTGCTTATTTCATGCTATGTGTTTGGGGCTTGGAGGAATGCTTGACTAAGGGAGATGTGAATTAATTGCATAGTGTTTCACTAGAAATACTCCCAGGTGAATAGAAGCTTTGTTCCCCCCCCCCCCCCCACCCCCTGTGTTTGGATGGATTTCCTGATGAAAAGGAAAAGGCACAATAAAGCCTTATTATAATTTCACCTTCTAAAAGTCTCCAATTGTGTACCTCTGTGAACGTCCGTCTACATATGGTGTCCGAAGTGAGATGAGAAGTGTCTTTGTAGTTAAAAAGGACCGGAGATTTTTTATGTGAAATTTTTTTTTAATGCTTTTTGCTTACAAACAGTCTGAGCAACTTAGGAGAAAAAAAAACCTCATGCAGCAGAGATCAGAGTTAAAGGGATACACACCACTGAAAACTTACAAAACCACAGATGGACTCCTTGCCCCAATCCCAAGAGGAGAAAGACTGCTGAAGCAGCTAATCCTTATTTGCCTATCACAAAGTGTAATATGGTCATTGAAATAGGGGTTTTGCCTTCGAGCCATAGTCAGGGTTCAAGAAGTGAGTCAGCCCTTAAAAAGGGATAGGTGTTTGTTGTTTTCAAAAGTTTCGCTGAAGCGGTGAATACAGATGGTGACCCACGAGTGGTACTGATTTTGCAAATAAAGGTTGCCACACCGCATAGGGCTACCAGCTGTGAATGGAGTATATGCAGAAAAGTGTGAAAATTGATACAAGACTGTGCTGAAGCAGGGAATTTTTAGCAAACAAATGCTGAGTGTAAAATTGCCCTATAGGGGAAAAAGGTATTTCAAAGCCAATTGCTTAGTGTTGAGTCACCCTGCCGGGAATGAAAGAAATAGTCCACTGCAAAGAATGTTTTTTTTCTGCAAGTAAAAAAAGTCTGCCTATATATCTTGGGAGAAAAACAGACACCCAAAGTGTGAAGTGTGAATGCCATAATACCCAAAGATAAGACTGAAAATTACTGAACTCAGGCAGAAAAACAAATTCTGTTGCTGAAGCGGAGGAATTGCACCTAGCAAGTAAATGGTGTAAAGCAAATAGACTTTTTTACCTACCAACTGCACATCATGTATACCTGATAAGAGAAAATGTATGCACACACTACTGATATTGTAAAACTTATCCAAGAAAGAAAAATTCTACAGAGATGCCTGTGAGAGCTAAGACCTCTACACGCAAAATATGCCCACCTGTAGGACTACCACAATTGGGGGTTCTAGCAAATACAGTGGCAACAGCTGCAATAGCGCCTCCTGAGGTCAGGAAGAAAATTACACCTGATAGCCTAAAAATGGAGGACAAGATGCAGCGTTCCTGTAATGAACCCTACCCCACGGAAGAGTGGCCCTTCCAGTCCAATAAAGAGGAAGACATCTCTTACGGGGAACCCGAACCGAGTCACACCCACAAAACACCCCAAGAATGGTGGGGGTGCGTGAACTCGGCACGAACAGAAAAGACCGCTCCCTTTGATGACGAATATGATCAGCAGGAGACAGAGCGGGAGCAGTGGATCACCGAATATTTCCGTCAGCTATTACAGTTGCAAGAAAAGCCGGGTGGATCCAGTGACGCTGCTAAAATTTAAAATAAAGGAGACCCCAGTATTCCTGATGGGACGGAGTCATCCAAAACAAAAAAGCGGAAAAAGAAAAGCGATTCTTCACTTACCATGGAAGGAACAGACACGTCCGCAGATCCTGTGGAGGAAAAGGGGGACTGAGTTGCCCTGCAGCCTAGAGAAAATGGAGAATTCGTCCCGTGGTTAACCGAATATCCAGAGGGCCCAAGGCAGAAGTCGTGTACCCCAAAGAAGTGTCTACCCGGTGCCAACAGTGAGGAACCCTCAACCAACCATCCCAGGGAAGTGGAACCGGAACCAGTGAGTGACGATCCCTTGACCAACCCTGAAGATGCCCTGAAAAATGCCAGGCATGACTGTGATATGCTCCATGAACAATTGAAACAAAAGGAAGATGGTTACACAGAGCTACAGAAAAATAACGTGAGGCTACAAAAAGATGTGCTCACAATTTATTCTTTAGCCAGGACAGAATTGGACGATCTCAAGACTGAGCTAGATACTGCAAATGCTACTATTTCCGCCATGGATGGAAAGCAGAGCCAATCTGATAAAATTGTGGCTACGCTAAAGCGGAAGTATGAGGAGGTACTGAAGCAGATGACAGTCTTCCAGCAAGAGGTTCACACTCTTCGCATAGAGCTGAATGCCTCACAACAGGAGGCCAACAGTGTCCGGATAGAGGTGGACGTATCTCAGAAAGAGGTTCAGACACTCTGCAGAGCACTGGATGCCTCACATCATGAGACCAACAGCTGCCGCACAGACCTGGAAGTTTCCAGAAAGGAACTACACAGTCTCACTGAGGAGCTGGACATTGCTAAAGAAACTATTGCCAATCTTAATACAAATCTCCAAGTCTCCCAGAAGGAGCTTCAGACCCTCAACCTAGAGAAGGATGTCTCACGCCAGGAGACTGTCAGTCTCAAAGCAGAAGTGCGTAAATGGAAGGAGGACTGCAAAGAGGCCCTGAATAATACAGATACTGAAAAAGGAGAACATTTAAGATTACAAAGAAAAAACGTAAAACTCAAAGAAGAAAATTTTAATTTGACAAACGACGTCAAGGAAAAAAATGAAAAGCTGCACGAGCTTAAGAAATAAATAGACTTTTGGAAGGTGAGAAGTTTGAAGCAGAGCACCGACTGCAGAACCAACTGCAAGGTCTGCCTACGCACCTCGAGAAGGCAGAGGAGAAGCAGCAAACTCTGCAGGATGACAATCTGCAGGCTGTTAAAAATATTCAAGTGCTGCAGGAACGTCTGATGACCCAGTATGTCCCCGCAAAGCAGCATGAGAAACTGAAGGCTACCCTGAGCATCACCAAAGCAACGCTAAAATCCAAGCTTAGAACCCAGGTGACGCGACACAAAAGGGAGCACAAGAAGGTCCAGAAACTGAAACAAGTAACTGTGGCCCAAGCAAAGAAGTTCATAGTGCTTCACAATGCAATAAAAATGTGGAAGCAAGCTCAGAGAAAGCAAAGTATGCAGATAAATTCCCTGAGAAGAGACTTGCAAGACGCACTCAAAAAACCAGGGATCTCTCGCGGATGAGATTACAGTCCTACAAGGACAAGTATTGACCCTGACTAAGCGTCAGTATCCCACAGCCTCAAAAACCCATGAAGACAAGGGTACAGTGAGAGCTGGGAATACCGCTCTTCTGAAAGACAAGGTTGCAAAATCTGAACCACCTAAACTAGCAAAACCTTCAGCCACCCAGCAGGCAACAAAAGAAGGTACACGTGCTGAATTAAAACCAGAAGAATCCTTAGCTGATGAAGCTGAAACGATGGGACATTCTCTGGAAGTGGGTGTGGAATTGCAACTTAATCTCAAAGAGGCTGAACTAGCAACCCCATTGAGTGGGAAAAGGGCAGAGAGACAGCTTCAAGAGCGGAAAACTCAAAGGGCTGTTTTTAAACGCTCTGCAACTGCTGCCATACAGTATGCCTACAATAAGACGAGCACCCGACGCGAGGGAAATCTCATGACCGCGCACGTAGAAAAAAAACTATACTTGGAAAAAGTCCTCCTCGAGCGACTGAGGGGTGCTGATCTCAAACACCTTCAGGAGGAGACACAAATAAACTGGAGAAAGGGCTCCAATCCCAGCAGGATTGAGGGTTCTCTTCCTCCATCCACTCTCATTCAAGTCACAGAGATATCTAGAATGAGAGTGGAAGGATGGGCTTTGGCCATGGCAAGTGAAAAAATCAGGGTATGAACCTTAAACACTGATGTTACAACAATGCAGATATTGTGGATATTTAGAGAGAAGCCAGAGTAAAATCACCGCAGCAACAAATGACATCCATAAAATCCATAAAGACTCCTCCATAATAAACCCATAAACCTAGATGGGGGGCTTATGTAGCATGGCTGGTAGAAGTACAGCGGAGCCCTGTCAGAACAGAGCCCTGGAGTAAGTCATAAATCCAGCTACTGCTAGCCTCACCTGCATCTGGTCAGTGAAGGGTTGTCTCAGCCGGCATACATCATCTGTTGAGCTGTAGGGCTGCCGGGTGCTGCTGAAGGGAAAAGCTGCTGCTGCTGTTGCTGTGATCGGTGGCGTGCTCCTGCTCGCAATGGGTGTAAGAAGGTAAGTAGAAAAAACGGCGGTCACTGCTCCTCTGGAAAGAACTCCAACCAGGCGTATTAAAAACTAAAAGTACTTTAATACATCAAAAAGAAAAAGAACAACCACATAGCTGTGAAACTCAGTTTCACAGCTATGTGGTTGTTCTTTTTCTTTTTGATGTATTAAAGTACTTTTAGTTTTTAATACGCCTGGTTGGAGTTCTTTCCAGAGGAGCAGTGACCGCCGTTTTTTCTACTTACCTTCTTTGGCCGTGGCAAGCCCGAGCTTCCCACAAACAGGGGAGGTATGTAACAGGGGAGTAATCCCTGTTCAAGTAATGTGCCTTTAATCTAGCAGTGTGGTGGTTAACTGCTGGTAGTCAATTAATAAACACCACCTGCCTGATTTAGATTGCTTACAAAAGCCTGTCTGTTTAGACAGGAAGTGACTCCTTACTGACCTTTGGAGACAGAGCAGGGGTTCTTGAGTCTCCCAGGAGAGACTGACCAAGAGAACACAGATCTCTGGAGCTGACCATATCTTGAGCTCTGCCAGAATACACAGCAGAGCTGCTTCCAAGACACAGGGAAAACTACTAAACCTGAAGCTGACACATCCTGAGGGAAGGGAGCTGAACCAGGAACTGAGAAGATTTTCCTTCCAAGAAACAGATAAGACTTTCATTCTTAAGAGACTTCTTATATCTGCTTATTTCATGCTATATATTTGGGGGTGGGAGAAATGCTTGACTAAGGGAGATGTGAATTAATTGCATAGTGTTTCACTAGAAATACTCCCAAGTTAATAGAAGCTTTGTTCCCCCCCCCCCCTGTGTTTGGATGGATTTCCTGATGAAAAGGAAAAGGTACAATAAAGCCTTATTATAATTTCACCTTATAAAAGTCTCCAATTGTGTATCTCTGTGAACGTCCGTCTACAAGAGCACTGTATCAGCAGCAGACACCGGAAGTCAGAGAAGACTTCCGGGTCAGATCGTGGGGCACACTCCTCCCCGGCTGTCCTCCTGTGCTGCTCCTGCTGCTCTCCGTCCTCTTGTCCCGCTGCCCAGGAGGAAGAGGGGTGATTGAGGAGGACCACCGAGGGAGAAGAACAGGACAAAATTACCGGCACCGGGTTCCAGACGGGTAATTTCCGGTTACTTAAAATATGGTTGAGTATGCCAGGTAATTTCTGATTACCTGGTACATAACTAGTGACATGCTTAATGGGTTAAAGCAGAGGTGCTCAAACTTTTAAGTTTTTACGTCGCGCCTCCCCCATCCCCGCCCTCTTAACTGTTCTCTGACATCTCATCTGCATCACCATTTGACGTTGCATCGTCATTTTACCCCTCATTGTCATGGCGACGCGTGGTCGCTATTAGAAGATGAAGGAGAAACCGGAGAGCAGGTAAGAGGTAGTTAATGAAGCACCCGCTCTCCCCCGGCAATCATTGTAAATGTTGTGGGGCAGATGGCAGGGTATCTGTAAGCGTGGGGCTCTGTTCAGCACCCCCCTTACAAAATGTTGAGCCCCCGTCCCACAGGTTTTGCACCCCTGGGTTAAAGGATCAGTCCTATGCAGGGGCAACATAACCTGATAAGAGTGATGTTATATGGGTTGTAGGGTCAGTACCAAATAGAAGCAAAGTTACCTAATGACACTGATATGTTTAATGGGTTAAAGGGTCAGTCCCATATGGGATCAAAGTGACCTAAACACAGTCCTTACGAGTAGCAATAAAGACGCCAGGGTCGAGCAGGGGTGGGGGGGCGTTCGAGGTGCAGAGAAGAACAGGCAGGGGTGTGCACAGGGAAAAGTTTGTGCACCCTTGGTCTAGAGCAGAGGTGCGCAAACTGGGGGGTGCACCCCAGGATTTTTCTGGGGGGGTGGGGCGGTTGCAGAGCCCCGCCCTCTTCCCCAAGGCATTTAAATGAAATGTCAGGGGGCCGCGCGAGGCTTCTGCAACTCAACTTATCAAGATTCAGAGGCTTGGTATGACGCGCCGCCATGGCAACGTGGTCTCACGCAACCTCGCAGCGTCATTTGACGCCGGAGACAAGGTAAGGAGGGTGTCGCCAGCAGACGGGGGCACAGACTGAAAAGTTTGCGCATCCCTGGTCTAGAGCACGGGTGGGCCACATCCGGCCCTACAAACCACTCTATCTGGCCGCCACAGATGGGCTCACCCCTCTCCACACCCCCTTCCCAGGCCCTACCTGTGGTGCCGGTTCTTACCGGGCATTAAACGGCAGCGGAGGGTGCCCACCCAGGTCCTAAGATGGAAGTTAGGTACCACCAGAAGTCGGACCCAACTTTCACAATCACCGCCTGGGTGGGCTCCCTCCGTCGTTGCCGTGCACCACGACCCGCATCACAGGGGGTCGCACCTGTGCATTTCCTAAAGATCTGATGGATAACGCAGCCGTGATCCCTACACTGCTAAGTGTTGGCAGTGTGTAGAATATAATGTACATATATTAAATGTATATAAACATATAGGTCCAAGGTGGGCAACCCTGTCGCCAATCGCCACAAGCGGCGAATTGGCCATGAATGTGTGGCGAATTTGAGTTTGCCAGCTCCCACAGTAAAATAAACTTTTTCCTGACGGCATGTGCTGGTTTCCGCTTTCTGAATGAGTCAACGAAGTGAACCAGGAGCAAGTGATAGTGCTGAGGTGAGGGAAGCAGCAGCAGGTGATAGTGCTGAGGTGAGTGACACAGCAGCAGGTGATAGTGCTGAGGTGAGTGACACAGCAGCAGGTGATAGTGCTGAGGTGAGTGACACAGCAGCAGGTGATAGTGCTGAGGTGAGTGACACAGCAGCAGGTGATAGTGCTGAGGTGAGTGACACAGCAGCAGGTGATAGTGCTGAGGTGAGTGACACAGCAGCAGGTAATAGTGCTGAGGTGAGGGAAGTAGCTCTATTTTGATCTGGTTTAATACTGATTGGCCGGCGAAGCCGGCCAATTCAGTTAATGTGAGGAATCAGGGATCGCGGCGCCCGCGCCCTGGTTCCTCTGCTGATATATTCCCTCCTGCTGCCGTGGCGCGCAACCCTCGCCAGCGCCACTCACCTCCGTCGGTTCTGGGGGTTCCCCGTCGTCCTCGGCGTCCCCGGTTTCCAGCAGTACCTCACGCGGCCGCCATGTTGCTCGGGCGCGCGCCTGAACAGCGCGCGCCGGGCGAAGTTAATTTATTCACTGCTCTGGCAGTGAAGACCAGCCCCCAATACAGGAATATGATCTCCTGTCAAGACAAGAGTCCTCACCTGCCTGCCAATCAAGGGAACCTATCCAGGATGGCTCCACGCAGTCCTCCAGGTCTGCCTTCACTTCTGATTGGTCAGCCACACTTTATAATGCCAGTCCTTCCTATCATTCATTGCTCGACATAGTTTTCACTTGGATTACTACTCTGGCGTTTTCTCTCTCATTCACTCAGGTTACGACTTGGCTTGGCGGACGTCTCTCTCTGGCTCTAGACCCCTGCTTGGACAAACGACCTTCCAGAATTCTCCAATCCCAGACCTTGGCTAACGGCAACGACAACGGCATTTCTACACCGGTACCGGCAAGTATTGCTAGCGAAATACACCTGGCCTGGCAACGCCAAAATCACCACACTCCGGACACGCTCCCTTTGCTGCGGGTGCGTGCTTCTATACGTTCCTCACCTCAGTGAAAGGAACGGGTCTGGTCTGCGGGCAGCACCGGCGTAACAGTTAAACAGCAATTCTACTTGTTGCCAAGTAGAACAAAGAAAAACCAGTCAAACAAATATATAAGGGAACTAACAAGTGCACTGTAAAAAGTGCACTTAAAAAAGAAGGGTTAACTCAAAAGAACCCATGATGGGGGATACCGAGCAGAGCACCCCGCCTGACGCCCACTGGGAGGCAAACTCCGAAACCGTCCCAGCGGACTCGGCGTACGTGAACTCTGCCCGAATACGGGAGCGCTCCAGCGCCAGGAATACTGCCACGATGTTTGTTGGGACCCCCCTCTCCAAACACTGCCTCCTGGTCTTGTAAATGGCTACCTTAGCCACTGCCAGGAGCAGGTTGACTAGGAGATCCCTAGGCTTATTGTCTCGGGACACTGGGCACCCAAAAATAAAAAGATGAGGGGAAAAACCCAGCCAGAACTGCAGAAGAAGGCTCCTCAAGGTGGATAAGAGGGGCTGCAGTCTGGCGCAGCTCAGATAAATGTGGAATACGGACTCCCGCTCGCCACAGAAAGGACAGGCGGCGGGGGAGTCCGTGAAGTGTGCCAAGTACTCTCCTGTGCTCAGTGCACCATGGAGGACCCTCCAACTCAAATCCCCGGCGGGACGGGGAACCAAAGCTGAATAGAGCTCTCTCCACCGGGGTCTCTCGCCCTCGTTCCCAAGAAATACCCGCCTCCAGATGGTATCTGGGCGGGTGACAAGGGCGAGGTAGTGCACTATATGGAGCACCAGAGAATACAGGACTTTCCTCGGCATGCCGCGGAAACATGCCGGGGACATATCCCCCAACCTGCTGAGGTTGGGGGAGATAGGAGTCCGGGGGGGTTGCCGTGGTTTGGGTTCTACGCAAAGATCCGGAGAGCTGAAGTTGATAGGTTGACAATGCTCTCCGGTCTGCAAAACCCCCTCGATGAAGGTGCGTGAGTCGGGGTGGATTGCATCTTTAATCTCCCGGATCAAACAACGAGGGACACGGGCAGTAAGCATACCCATACGGGGCGCAAGCACCTCTGCGCTTACCCAGTCTCGCCGCTCATAGTCCAGGAGATCCCCGACTCTGGTCACTTGCGCCAGGATTAGCTGGCAGCAAATAGAGGGTGAATCCAACATCCGATCTCCACTGCCGGATTATACAGCAGGGGCTCGGCGAGGAAATCAACCCCCACCGCCTGTTCCTTCCTGGTCGCGGAGACCAGTTTCCAGGCCTTTAATAAGTCCCGGTAGTATGCCGGCAGCTCCGAGAGGTTTCTTCCTAAACCCTCTGGGCTGATGATAAACAGTTGCCGGTCATACCTCATACTGCGCAGCTGGCGAAAGAAACTGGTCGCCAGCTGGCACCACTGCGGAGACGGATCCGCGAATAGGTATCTCTGCAGGTATTGGAGGCGGAAAGTGTGTAACTGGGAGCGGACACACACCACTCCCTGTCCACCCTCCTCCAAAGGAAGGCACGCAACCCCCACAGAGACCCAATGCTTCCCCATCCAGAGAAAATCCATCAATCTCCTCTGGATCTTGTTGATAAATTCGGGGGGCGGACCCATGGCTATCAGCCGGTGCCAAAGCTGACTGGCCACCAGCTGGTTGATCACCAGGGTTCTTCCCCTAAGGGAAAGCATTCTCGACAGATACACCCATGACCCCAGACGAGCAATGACTCGTTCTTCAAGTTCACTGAAGTTTTCTGGGGCTGGGTCTTCCACAGCAGACAGGTAGACTCCCAGATATTTGAGAGTATCGCTCCCCCATGAGATATTACGAAACGCGGGGGGCAAAGAGTCCACCTGTAAGGGACACACCAAAATGCCGGAGCACTTGGACCAGTTGATCCGAGCAGAAGAGGCCGCGGTGTAGACCTCTTGGCACGCTTGTGCCCGCTCCAGATCATCTAGGTCCTGGGCCACGAGGAGCACGTCATCGGCATAAGCCGACAGGACTACCCGCATGCTGGGCTCCCGCAGCACCAGCCCGGTGAGCCTCCTCCTCAGTAGGCAGAGGAAGGGCTCGATGGCCAGCGCGTATAGTTGCCCAGACAGGGGACACCCCTGACGTACTCCCCGACCAAACACAAAAGGTGCCGTCGGGGACCAATTAATTTTTACCAGACACTCTGCAGAGGCGTACAGCATCCGGAGAAAGCCCACAAATTGTGGGCCAAAGCCAAACTCCCGCAGGGTCTGCATGAGGTAACGGTGATCCACCCTGTCAAACGCCTTCTCCTGATCTAGGGACAGGAGGACGAGTGACAGACCAGTCCTCTGGGCGTGGTGTAGCAGGTCCCGGACCAGAAAAATGTTGTCATGAATGCTCCGGCCCGGGACAGTATAGGACTGGTCAGGGTGAATCACCTCTGCCAGCACGGACTTGAGCCTCAGCGAGAGCGCTTTGGCTACGATCTTATAATCCGTGCTGAGCAGTGAGACCGGTCGCCAGTTAGAGATCTGGCGGAGATCCCCCTTCTTCGGCAGCAGAGACAGTATTGCCCGCCGACATGAAAGGGGCATCTCACCAGTCTCCAGGGCTTCGGCCAGGACCTCGGTGAAATCAGGTTCCAGCATCTCCCAAAAAAAACGGAAGAACTCCACAGTCAGCCCATCTAGCCCCGGCGCTTTTCCGTGGGACATGAGATTAAGAGCTTCAGAGAGCTCGGCCAGAGTCAAAGGTAACTCAAGCTGCTCTCTTCCACCCTCGTTGACTGTGGGAAGCCCCTCCCATAAGACCCTGCACGCATCCGGCTGGATGGACTCCGGAGAGAAAAGATCTACGTAAAACCTCCGGGTTCTGTCCCGGATGCTCTCCGGGTCAGTCAGAGGGGTACCGTCCTCTGCTAGCAAGCAGGTGATATGTTTACGGTTTCCCCTCTTTTTCTCCAGCGCGTAGAAGAGGCGCGACCCGCGACCCTCTTCCCGAAGGAAGTGGATGCGGGATCGCACATACGCCACCCGAGCTCTCCGATCTTCCAAGTCCCGGAGAGCGCACTTCCTCTCCACGTACGCACACTGCAGGAATTGGTCTCCTGCCACAGACAGCCGCCTCTCGAGATCAAGCACCTCTTCCCTAAGGGTCTCGATCTCAGCATCGCGCCGCCTGCTGGCACCTTTAGTGTGCTCTTGACAAACGAGGCGCAGATGAACCTTGCCCACGTCCCACCACTGCTCTAACGTGGCAGAGTCTGACCTGCAACCTCTCCAGGCCATCCAAAAGTCTCGGACCGACGTCGCAAACCCCTAGTCCTCCAACAACGTATTGTTGAAATGCCAATAGGCGGCCGAGGGCGCTGCTGGTATTAGCGCCACCGTCACGGACACACAATTGTGGTCCGAAAACGGCGCTAGCCTAATGGTACTGGACTGAGCTTGTGACAGGCTGTGGCTGGATATGTACAGCCTATCGATCCGGGACCAGGATATCCGTCCACCTCTAAACACTCTAACATAGGTGAACTCAGTGGATACCCCGGGATGTTGTTCTCGCCAGACGTCTACCAAGGAGTAGCGGGTGATGACCTCCCGCAAGGCCGACGCAGAACCCGGGTGTGGCTCTGGACCATTCCGGTCCCTCAGAGCCTCGAGGATGCAGTTAAAATCACCCCCGAGCACCACGTGTTCGTCCGCGTCGACTGTCTCCAGGTATGCGGACAATCTGACGAAGAACTGCCTTCTCAGGGGTCCGGTGGCAGGAGCATACACGTTCAAGAAATTAAATGTGTTGTCATCGTGCCGGACCCTGAGATGCAACAGGCGACCTGGAACAACAGTTTTGGCAAACAGCAGCTCAGGTTGAAAGGATTCAGAGAACAGGGTCACCACCCCACAAGATGTCGAAGTGAGGTGGCTGAAAAAGACCTTGCCTCACCACTCCAGATGCCAGCTGGCTTCAGCCTCTGGAGTGGTATGGGTTTCCTGCAGGAAACTCACAGAATACTTTCCCTTTTGTAAAAAGGAGAGTACCTGGAACCTGCGAAACCCGTCCTTACATCCATTTACGTTTAGCGTACCGATGCTCAAAGCCATTGGTAATCAAGAGTCTTGCTTCCCATAGGCGCTCAAGGTACTATACCCCGAGAAGCCTTTACGTGCTCTCGCAACACTTTGTTAAACTTTAGGACCCGAACATGTTCGATAGTCCTGGAAAGTTTGGCCTTGTGGTTAGCCTTGATATATACTCTGAGAGAGTGGAGAATGACCAAAGCATCCTTCCACCTCTCAAGGGCCAACTGCACCTTCGTATGTCCGTGTCTACAGAGGGTAGCATCCAGGAAACTATCTAGCTCCCGGGCAGGGATAACGGGGATCGAGGAGTCCACCGACTCCATGGTGCCAGAGGACTCCCCACTGAGCCCCAACTCCCCAGGCTCCTCTTGGCTGGAGAATTCAAGACCCCCGTCCTTCTCTGCGGGGGCCTCTCTCAGCCCTAGATTGGATCCCCTCCTCTGTGTTTCCACGAGGGGGTCCACTGTGCTCTCCACCTCCATCCCCGAGTCAGGATGTTCAGGGGCAGCTGGTGGCGACATGGCAGAGGCAGTGGTCTCCCGAGAGTCCTCAGGGGCCACAGAAGCACACAATGCCCTACTAGTTTCCTCAAGCGCCATACAGATGAATGGCATGCCACGGGTGTTCGCATCACCTGCGGGAGGGCACTCACCAACCGCGGGAGGGCCCTCACCATCCGCGGGAGGGCCCCCACCATCCATGGGAGGGCTCTTACCACCCGCGGGAGGGCCCTCACCATCCGCGGGAGGGCCCTCACCATCCGCGGGAGGGTCCTCACCATCCGCGGGAGGGCACTCACCAACCGTGGGAGGGCACTCACTAGCAAGGACCTCAAAGGGAGGGTCTATCCCAGCATTCCCTCCCAATAAAGTGCCTGCCCAAAACTCCGCACTGAGGGTTCAGGTCAGACAACTCCCAGATGTAATCGGAAGTGCTCACCAAAACACCCTCCAAACCCCCACCCACGGGGGTCAGCCCTAACCCATCTCCTTCCTCTGGTGACGCAAACTGTGGCCTTTTATCCCTATGTGCGTCACCCAAAGGTGGTACAACCAGAAGGGGATCCCGGTCGACCCCCGGGTCCCCGAAGACAGGTATCTTTTTTGTGTCCGGTGGGGTAAATTCACCTAAACACAAGTCTCCGGGGGATGCTCTCCAACCCAGAGGGGCGTTGGGAGGCTCCCCAACGTCTATCTCTAGGGGTAAGGCCACATGCTGTTGAGCACTTTGGCCTTCCACCCCAGAGATGTCGGGTACCTCCTCTTGCATTCCCTCCAGATCTTCGAGGGGGGGGGGGCTGTTCATTTATGGGATTCGGCTCACACTGATTAATCTCAACCAGTGGGCCGGATGGAGCCACCTCGTGCGGAAACGATGTTGCGTTCCCTTTTGAAGACATCCGCGGGTGAACGTAATCCGTTTCACCCTTCTCGACCTCCTCAAACGCCGTCTTGTTTTTATTTTTAAATTTGCTCTTCCTGGGGATTGATTCCCCAGGAGAGGGTGCCGCTGCCTCCCCAGCAGGAGCTTCCTCCTGCTCCCCCGCACCCTGTACGGTGCTTACAATGGGGGTAAGCTGTTCTTGGGGGGGAGACAGCGACAACAGAGGGTGACTGTTGTGGGGTGGCTTTTACATTCTCTCTCTGATCTTTAGGGAGAGGTGCAGATGTCGCCGCCCGAGATGGGGCAGCGACATCTTCTGCGGTCCCAGGGGGGCCCTGGGCCCTCGAGGGCTTTACTTTCTCCCTCTGTTCTTTTGGGAGAGGTGCAGACGTCACCGCCCGAGATGGGGCAGCGACATCTCCTACGGTCCCAGGGGGGACCTGGGCTCTTGAGGGCCCCGCTGTGGTAGGCACAGCGGTACCGGGTGTCTTGGCAGAGGGAGGGGTGGGTGCAGGAGCTGAGGTGGGATTCCTGTTCCCTTTGGGGCAACTCCTACGAGTGTGCCCCAGCTCCTTGCACAGATAACACCTAACCCCCTCCGTGCCATAGAAAAAAGTGTATTGAATGCCCTCGTAGGGCACCCTAAAGGAACCCTCCACAGATTCTGTGCTCCCCGGCAGCAGCAGTTGTACCTGCCGCCAAAATGAGAGCACATGCCTCAGCGCCCTATCCCTGCAGCCCAAAGGCAATTTTGTTATAGGAGACTTAATGTCTCCCAGGGTTTGCAGGTGTGGCCTCATGAGGCTGTCTGGGATGAAGGGGGGCACATTTGAAAGAATGACCTTTGTGCCTAGCCCCTCCATGGGTTCTATAGGGATGTACATTGATGCCTTTCTGCACCAGGGTGTGGGTGGCAGCCAGCGTACGGAGGAAGAAAAATGCCCCTCCCACACATCTTGCTGGCCGCCACCACAGCAGAGGGACCCACAACGTCTGCCACAGCCCTTACATAGATCTCCATGTTAAGGCCAGGTGACATTGGGCATCTCACCCCAAGCTTCCTGTTCACACCGGGCGTGGCTCCAGCATTGTTGTTGCTGGGGAGGAAGGAGATACAGTAGACACTGAGAGAGTGAGCCTAGCCTGAGGTAGTGCAAACACGAGTTAGACATATGTTAGGTACACGAGGTGGTGCACAAGGCATGTTTATTGTACGGATGTGGTAGCTGCCCCGCAGAGCGGAGCTCCATGTACAATAATCCAGTATACCGTGAGCAAGAAGCGACCGTCAGAATGGAGGATCTGCAAAGAGCAGAAGGTCCAGGATGCCGGGACGAGGAAGGAGAACAAGCTACAGGAGAGACTCTTGTGTGTTTGTTATGGAATAGCGTGAAAGCCGTGGCTGCGCCGTGTTTGTCATGCCTATGTTCTCGGGATGATACCCCTGAGAATAGTGAGGACGACAGCCTTGCGAGATGGGAGGAACGAAATGTACTTTGTTACACACCAATTAACAAACAGCCAGATGCTACCTCAAATATAAAGAAGGACAGTGCTTACCAAAATGGCGGTTCCCGCGTTCCCGGGACACCGCGTGGGCCAGCTGCAGAAAGTCTTGCAACTCTGCAGGCTGCAAATTGTTGGCCAGGATTGGTGGCAACGAGGAAACTCCACCCAGTTGGGAAGTTTGGCGCGAAAAACTGGAGCCGCGCCCTCATGGACTATGACTCACTCTGCCCCTGTGCTGGGTCAGCCTACAAAGCGGCGAGACATCCCCCTAGTTTCAACCAGGGGGAGTGGTCTAAAGTTCCACCGGATGCCGATGGAGGAAGTGGGGGGAAGGATTGCTCAACCATCCTCTGCACTTCAGTTGCAAAGAGCCATTGATCAATACAGACCGCTAGGACGAGTGCTCCCGTTGGTGACCATGGCTGAGCAAGCGGAGAAAGTGGAACAGAGTCCCTTGATATCAACCCACCCCTACTCGGTCCCAGGAGGCTTCCTGATTATCCACGTAGAGGGTGTGGAGACAGTGGTCTGTCTCTGCTTGCAGTGCAGACTGCCTGGCGGAGCTGTGGGCAGTGAGGCTCGATGCCCTCATTGTGGACTGCAATACATGTGGCCTATGACCACCTTTGTGCCGGTACAAGCCGTGGGGATGAGAAATCCTACCCCGACGTCGGCAGCGGAGCTTCCGGGTGCACTGTGGAATGTGAGTGCAGGTCCCGCGGAGCCGGAGTCAAGCCGACTTCTCAAGGCGGAGAAAAACAGCCATCGGAGAGGTGACCGGAAAGGAGCCCATAGACGGTCCCCTACTGGAATACCCCGACCGAACTGTAAATTAGAGTCCTCGGACGAGGAGTGTGCCAGACTGGCAGAGGCTCAGGACTTGTTGGCGGAGTACCATACTACTGGTATTCCGTGGCGAGATGCTATCCCTCGTGGTGTGGAGACACGGAGTCGAGTGTCTCCAGTGCCGCGACAACCGGATAGCCGGAGTCCCACTGCCGTGGTGACTAGCGGATCGGAAGGAGGTCGATCCACCCCGACCCTGCGGAGCAGTAGGTTAACCCCGTGCTCCCCGCAGATCCCGGGGGTGGAGGTGAGCGAAGAGCGGATCCAGGGTCAGGCTGGACCGCGCAGCAGAAGGGCGTTGCCGGATATCCTCGTGTAGGAAGAGGTCTCGCTTGGGGACCCAACCCAAGATGGCGTCGCAGCACGTGCGGATCCCGAGGCAGTTCCGGACGACCTGAGCGGTGTCGAGTGGGAGGCGATCGCGCCTCTACGGTCGAGCAGTGGGAGTCGATCCCCTACGGACAGCAGACGGAGTGGGCGCTCGAACCGGAGAACGAGAGGATCCACTACCGAAGGACAGAACGAACTTTGTGGCGAACGTGAGTCAGGTGTTGCGGAGGAGCAGGCTGTGACCCTGCCGGTACCTACCGTTCGGCCCCGTCCCTCAACCCCGTCCATCCCCAAAGTTAGTCCCAAGGCCCTAGTTCAAACCCCTGTCCCTGTCACCTGTTCCTTCGGGTCTACCTCTAGTCTGGGTATGTCAGGGGATTCCCGGGGTCCTATCACAGAACGGACTGGAAGCCTGGACTGGGGAACTTCGGATGATGGATCGGAGGGTGGAGGGAGGATTTCCCGACGAGGGTCGATAATTAGTGAAAGCAATAGCGTGCTGAGTATTGCGGGTGGACACTGGTCCCAGCGTAAAGAAAGGGTTACGCGATCTGAGGGTACTTCGGGGGTATCCTCGGGTGGGCCTGATGATGAGGAGGAGCCCCTAGAACCTAACTCAGAGGAGGTACGGGAAACTAGGTGGTGGGCACCATTATATGAGGGATATGTCGCCTGGATAGACCGCACCCGTTTCATTCTAGAAAGGGATGGGGTGGTTGATCATTGGTGGGCTCCTGGGGATTTTGATGATGAGGCCTATCTCAAGGAGCTACGAGTACGGTGGGACCGAATACAAGTAGGTCTTATTACCCCAAAGGGATCTGAAGGGTTAGATGATCCGGTGGAGTCAGATGAGCCCCTGTCATGGGTGTTGCCGGGAAGGGCTGGGCAAACTAAGTTGACCCGGGCCTGCTGAGCTGAACGGGCTATTGCAGCTAAATATAAAAGGTCACACGGGCTGGAATACCCATATGTCCCCGAACCTCTGATGAGGGAAATAGAGGACAATAGAGAAAGGTGGCTCGGTAATGATATCGAATACTATATCGTTAATAAGGGAGGAGCCATTAAGGGAGTCCAGGCTGAGCAGAGGGTCTCCCAACTCATGCGGGTCTGGAAAATAGGGCGCAGCGTGTATATGCACAAGGTGGTGTATTGCAATGAGCGAGGATTGCCCCGAGAGTTTAGTGTAACTGTCAATGATGCAGCGGGGCGGGAGGTGAAGAAACCAGACCCTCGACACTACTATTAGGTCCGTTAAAGAGTGGTCTGCCTTTTTCTTTGACGCTCTCTGCTGGTCAGTGAGCGTATGTTCTGTCATTATTATGTGAAGTGATAATGTTTAAACGCTAAGTTTGTGT
Source organism: Ascaphus truei (assembly GCF_040206685.1). Classification (NCBI taxonomy): domain Eukaryota; kingdom Metazoa; phylum Chordata; class Amphibia; order Anura; family Ascaphidae; genus Ascaphus; species Ascaphus truei. The sequence goes on along the minus strand of NC_134494.1, from coordinate 15,594,389 downwards.
GTTCTTTTTCAGTGTTTCCTGGAGCAAGGTACACCAAATTTAGGCCCCAGCCGGGACGGTGGGGATTCACCAGGGGGAGTATATAGCCATGCATAATAATGGTATATTGCTTTCCTCTCTGTTGGCAGTAAGTCCTGGTAAGAACAGGTATGCCAGCAGTAGTTATGGAGGTTTTCCCTCACACCATGGTGAGGTGCCCTATGTATGGAGGGGAGTGGCTGTATGCTCTGAGTCCCTGGATAGTGACATCAGGGATGCGCCTGCCTCCTGAAGTATATAAGGCACAACACAGTTAGTTACAGTGTGTTCTAGCAGCTGTGGAAAGCTGTTGGGAAGTTGTATTTTCCTGCATAAGGGATTGTAGGAACACTTTGTGACCCTAGTGACGTAACTAGCGGTCCAGGTTGACCAATCAGCCTGTCTAAGCCACTCTGTGTCCAGGGACCTGGCACAGAGAGGATCTCCCTAGGAGAAGAGGGAATCCCACTTCAATTTGGGAGGGCGTACCTGGCGAAGGGACAGCACGGAGAGATGTGCGGCTAGAGCCGGCAGCTGCATGGGGCAGTCTGCTACATCACCGTCTACAATAAAGATGACCTTGTTAACGATACCCCCACTGTGTGAGTGTGAAATTACTCAGCAGTGGATGGCACCACCAAGAAGGAGTTCCTCACCAGGACCATCTCCCTGCGGAAGCACAGATCCTGATGAGGTGGAGGCGCTGCACATGATGTAAGTTGAACTCGCACCCACTACCTCAGCTACCTGTCCTGATGACATCCCTTAATACCATCAAGTGGGAGACTCAGGAGTTCTGTTGCCTACAGGTGCACCACCAAACACAAAAACGTAATGGGGGTTGGTTATTAGAGTACCCGGGCCAATGTGAGATTGGGGGGGGGGAAACCCGTTACACATACAATACAAATATGGTATGTGTTATCTGTGTGAGTGCTTTCCTTTCACTTCTTTCACATTAGTCAGTGGGACTGGTTCTGTAGGGTTTATTATAGGGTGGCGAAGTAACAACAGCCCCCATCACACCACCACCTTCATGTATTCCCGCCTCTTTTTCTATTTTCCCGCCCTTTACTTTTAAGCCACGCCTCTTGACGTCACTCAGCTCCTGGGGTACGTGCGCAAGGACACAGCACTCATGGCAAAACATTCTTGGCCACCGGTCCGGACGCTCCCACTTATGGAGTGTGTGGGGGGGGGTGTCTAAAAGAGAAACCACACTTAATGTACCACATCCATACTCTTGCAATATGTTCTCCTGTAGGCTGCTCTTATGTGAAATAACCTGCCATTTATATATCCCCTTCACTAAGGCGGAACATAATGTGACACAATCTGCCAGGTTCATTAAAATACACCCCTGGATGGGGCGACACTTGGTATGCTCCACAAAAGAAGACGTGCAGAAATGAACGCGCCGCACCCGAAACAAGCAGCCTGGGCGGAGCTTGAGCGGGTGTGACACCCCCATGCCAGCTATGATTGGACAGCAGTCTCCATGGGCGTGGAAGCGATATTCACTCCTGGTTTGTGATTGGCTGGCAGGGCGGCGTGCAGAAGGGCGGATGAAGCTGCTTAGGTTGGCAGGTGGTGTGGGCAAGGCTGCGCCTGCTTCAAGTTACAGGGTATTTGATGCATCCAATGCTAGAAACTTTCAGCTTCAATCCTGCTGTGATTTCCAGACCCTCAGGATTAATACAGGTGATTAGTGGAATTAATGCAATGCAGGGTCTTACAAGTAAGTGTGTGCACACCAAAGCAGGGAACACTACATTGTATGCAACACAACTATAGATATTTATGTATGTACAAACAAGTCAGGGGAAATATTAATAATATGAAAAGGACAAATCAATGTGAGCTGAACATGATCAAGAAATAATGCCCCGTTTACAAATGAAAATTAACCATTTACTTTGTCATTGAAAAATATATAGCAATGTATGTATATAAATGTGTTTTGTATGTGTATATATAATTTTTTGTGTGTATCTAATATATATATATATATATATATATATATATATATAATAGGAAAATGTAATTATACAAATATATCTTGTGTAATATATTTTTAAAATGTATAATATATATATATATATATATATATATATATATATATATATATATATATATATATATATATATATTGTATTCATAAAACAAAATGTCTAAATATGTGTATTTGAATATACATATCAATCTGTCATTTTATTTCTCTGTGTGACACTTATAGAAACAGTTAAGCACATAACAGTGCAACTCCTGCTGGATTTCTCCTCTGTTCATTTAATGTAACCATGTATTTGTCATCATAACTGTGCCCAGGACATACTTGAAAACAAGAGGTAGGTAACTCAATGTATTATTGCCTGGTAAAACATATATATATATACGTATTTTCACACACATTTTGTTGTGCGTGTCCAGCTCCCTGCAGACGTATGTGGGGAGTTTCCCTGCTCTCAGATCCCCACTTTAGAAATTAAAGCGTTTGCACAAGTGAGGATCCAGTGTCCGTCTGTCGCTGGGAATTTCTCTGCTATAAACAGACCTCTCAGCTCCCACTGATTATTTGGGACTGATTTGAAGTCCGTCTCCATGATTTGTAAGAATCGGCGTCTCGTAGATTTCACTTTATCATTAAGATGCAATTTTTTATTTATGTCCCAAACCCCAGCGATTTGATTTTGAGAGGTTGCCGTCTCTGTGTATTATGTAGCTGTCGTATACCAGAGTTATGTAACTCGGCCATACAAAGTGATCTCTCATCACTGACTGTCCGGTATATTATTTTTTTTGTGGACTTCTCTGGACACAACTAATCTGTTTATTTCAATGCGTATTATATATTATTTGTATCTATCTATATCTCTATATCATAGACCCTGATGAAGGTGTTTTTGTTTTTTTGAATACAATACACTATTTTAACACTTACCTATGATGCGCTGCTTGCTTTTTTATTTTTGCTGTAATCCATGGGTCTGGGTAATATATTGTGTGTGTTTATAGATATGTATGTGTTTTGTGTTGTATAAACTGTGTGTATGTTTCGAATATTTTTCTATATGCACACTTACACATACGTAAAAACATGTATATTTCACAGTTGTCATACTTTCGATGCTGTTTTTATATATAAAAAAATGTTTTAATATTGTTTGTAACCTCTTATTTTTATTTTAGTTACTTTTACGTGGCTATGTCATTAAAAAGTCTGGGCGTTTTCAAAATGGCTACCAGTGTGATCCTCCGAACCTGCTTAGTAACTCGGCCCAAATGACGGTGACGTTGGAATCTTGGCTGGGTTCGCTCTCAACAAAAGGTGCCAGTTTTGTATATTTGGTATTGGGCTTTTCAGGTCTAGACTTGCCATAATAAACAACATTTAAAACTGATAGAGGTGTTCAAGGACTTGCTATTGGCTATTTATGCCAAATACACCTTTGGTCGTAAGTATATGTGTAATTTTAATTACAGGTTTGTATTGCTGTAGCAGAAACCTGAACGATTACCAGCCAGTTTCAGCACAGTGCAGCCTCCTTAATACTTCTATATCCAAGAAGACCACGCACCTGACTCCTGTTTTGCAGAGAAGTGGTCTTGAGCCAACGAGAGAGCCTCCAGATGCAGGTGAGCCACTGACTAACGCACATTGCGCTGCTCCCAGAATGCCACTGTGCGTGTGACAGCGGCTAACCAGCCTCTTGGAATAACACCGCGAGAGCTCAGACGTTTTTCTATCACCTAATGAAGTCATCCCGCTTAGCATCGGCTATTGGAAGCAGGAGGAAAGCTCTCTGCATCTTAAGGACGGAAGAAAGGAGTTAGAATGTTAGAAAAAAAATTTGGGTATCCAACACCTTCTCGTTTCCCCACCAGAATGCAACTTGTAGCGCAGTTAAATACTCGCCCACGCAACACCATGTTTCTCCTATGGCGGGTGAACTTTAAAATCTTCTCCTGGTTTCCATTTTATTTGAGGTCCATCACCAAGATTTAACATATTAAACATGTCACCTTGTTCCTACGTGGGACTGGCCCTTAAACATGTTATGGTGACCCTACATGGGACTGGCTCTTTAGTAAAGTGGTCCGGGTTTCTTGTTTGCATTCCATTTATATTTAAATGTCTTTTTATATTCTGTATGTAAAAAAAAATAAAAGTGTTACACTTTTTTTTTTATTAAAAGGGAATTGTAATTTAAAATTATCATTAAAAATAGCTTTTTCTTTTTTCAACACTTAGTGGAATTGTTCACAGTAAAGGAGCAGTCCCAGACAACTCATTTTTGTTTAGAAGTGTGTGTGAAAATATAGAATTGAAGCAGGGGGTCTCCGGAACCCTGTTAATTTCAGCTCCAGGGGCCCCGTATTTCTAGAGATACTTGCCTCCGAAGTAGGTGCCGGTAGCTGATCCAGCCCAACAAGCGGGGCTTTCAGGTTTGAAGCTCCTGCGTCACATGGGACCATAGGAAGCCACACAGATAATGTCATGGATTCCTATTGGGCTGCAGGCTGGGAAATATTTTGCACAGAGGCCATTAGGCGATCCCTGCTTGCCGAAGGGGAGCAGCTACCGGCACCCAATTTGCAGGTAAGTATTTCCAGAAGCAGGCGGTCCCCGGAGTTTAAATTAATGGGGTTATTGCCAGAGACTGCCTGCTTCAATCCTATATTTTTAAAAATTGCCCCCCAAAAAAACCCCACCCCCTGGGATTGCCTCTTCAAGATGTTTGCTGGTATGTAAGTTGGTATACAGTGCTGTTTGCAAATGTATTATGGGTTAAGGACATGCTAGATGTGCCACATGTATGTATATCTTTATACAGAGCCATCCATGTACATAGTGCTTTACTGCAGTAATTCAGGGGAAATTATAGCGCTTATTCCTAACATAAAAGTAAACCTTGGGAAAAGGAGTCCCTGCCCCAAAGAGCTTACAATCTAAGTGGCAAGTAGGCAGAACGTACGCAGACAGTAGGAAGGTGTTCTGGTAAGTGCGTCTGCAGGGGTCAGGTCGATTGTATGAGGTGTATAGTATCAGCCACGGAGCTACCCATATACTTATTTAAAGGGGGGTGTTTTAAGATGTTCTGTAAAGGTGGAGCGAGGATGTTAGTTGGATATTGAGGGGAAGAGCATTCCAGAGGGGTGGGGGCAGTAAGTGAAAGGATTTAGATGGGAGAGGGCTTTAGATACAAAAGGGGCAAACAGAAGACATCCTTGAGCAGAAGGCAAGAATCGGGCAGCTGTATAGCGAGAAATTAGGGCTGAGATGTATATAGCCTTAAGTTTTGAAAGTAATCTTGGATGTAATAGGAAGCCAGGAGAGTGCCTGAGTTAGGAGAGAGTGAAGCAATTTTAGCGTTTAGGATAGATTGTAGGGGAAATTATATACTTGCCCTGCAATTCCTTTGTTTTGAAGAGGATTTTGAAAAGTATTTCACACGGGCGAGTATCTGTATGGCAGGATCTCTCACGAACAGTCACTGCATAAAGTTTTCATCCGGGAATAGATATACGCACTTTGTTGATTCGTTTTCACCTGAGGAAGGGATAACACCTGAAACGTTGCACTCTGTTCATCTTTATTTTGTATACAGATACAGATGGGCCCCGCTCATTCCATTATCTGATGATTTTCGGCGTCTGCGCCAATTTCCCTTTCTGCGCATGCGTGGCCTCGACACACGTCCCCCCCCCCCCCCGTTCTGCGCATACGCAACCTCGGACGGCCCTGTTCTGCGCATACGCAGACATGGCAGCCCCCTTCTCGGTATTGCCGTAACGCAGAAAAGCGGGGCGCTGAGAAGCAGAGCCCTACTGTATTGAATAAATGGTCTAATAGACCTTTCACTTAACAGATTTGCTTGTATCTATTACTGGATAAAAACTGAATAGATTGTAGGGGAGGCAGGAAGGCCGGACAGTAAAATGTTACAATAGTCGAGACAGGAGAGAATGAGGGCCTGTGTTAGTTTTAGCAGTAGAGAAACAGGGTAGGGCGTATCTTTGTAATGATACGGAAGAAAAAAAATGACAAGTTTTAGTTACATTGTGAATGTGAGGGAGGTGTCAAATGTGATCCCTAGGCAGCGTGTTGTGATACTAGGTGTATGATAGTGCTGCCAATAGTAATATAGAAGGGGGTAGTAGGGCCAGGCTTGGGAGGAAGCATGAGGAGCCCAGTCTTTGACATGTTATGTTTGAGTCAGTGGAGGGCCTTCTAGGATGATATAGCGGAGAGACATTCAGAGACTTTGGTCTGTACAGCAGGTGTAAGGTCGGGTTGAAAAATAAACTTCTCGTCGGCATAGGAGGTGATATTTGAACCTGACACGTGATAAGGTCACAGTGTGTAGAGAGAAGAGGTCTCGGGACAGACCTCTGGGGTACGCCCAGAGAGATCAATGGCGGAGATGTTGGCAAACAAGACACAAAGTATGATGGGAGAGGTAAGAGGAAATCCAGAACAGAGCTTTGAGCAGATATCAAGAACATGGAGAAGAGGGTGGTCGAATAATACAAGCAGGGTACCATGACCTTGGTCTTTGGCAGCATGTAAAATGGCAAATTTATTTCACGATTGGCGTGTTGCTATTCAAAGCACTACATGACCAGGGTCTCTGCTATCTGAAAGAGCTTTTAGTTCCCTACACTCCTATTTGCTCACTTCGATCTGCAGGTGAAGGACTCCTAACAGTTACCAGAATCTTCTTGAGATAGTTTGGGGCCCGAGCTTTTAGCCACACTGCTCCCACTCTCTGGAACTGTCTGCCTCGTACAGTCCAGCTCTCTGGAAATCTATAAAAACAGGCTCAATACCTACTCGTTTACCCCAGCATTTAATTAACGAACCACAACCTGTCAGGCATTTAATAGCTGCAGTACCGTCCCATCCTGTATTGGAATACCAGGAGAAATGCAGTCACTCAAAAATATGGGTGGTAGAGAGGTACACCGCGTCAAAGGAAGTCCAAGGGTTCCAGAAGATGCAGAGGATTAATAGAGATGCAGGCACACGGACTTAAGCAATTGATATTGAATGTGCCAAATAGTCCAACATTTCGGCAGAATAATACTGCCTTTGGCAAGGTGAGGTAAGCCCTGACCTTGCCCTCACCTTGACAAAGGCAGTATTATTCTGCCGAAACGTTGGACTCTGTGGCACATATAAATATCATTTGCTTAAATCCGTGTGCCTGCATCTCCATCCTGTATGGCAGGGGTGGGGAACGTCAGGCCCTGGAAATCATTTGGTCTGGCCCTGCTAAAGCAACTGCTATAACCGGGGTCGCGCTAATTTTTAAAAAAATGGCCGCCACGCGCCCGATTGGGAGGTGGTGTGAGGCGCCGGCAGCCCTACACGATCCCCAGCAGCCACCGTACTAGCCCCAGCAATTCCCCAGCAGCCACCGTACTAGCCCCAGCAATTCCCCAGCAGCCACCGTACTTCCCCCGCAGCATTCCCCCATGCTTCTCCAGCAGTTCCCCCTGCACTGACCCCAGCATCCGCCCTACATGATCCCCCCAGCAGCAGCAGCAACTACCAGAGGTAGGGGGGCGGGGTTCTGTGTGCCTACATGCCTGCTGTGTGCCTGCCGTGTGCCTGCCTGTCTGTCTGGCCCGCTAACGATGTTATAAATATCCAAATGGCGCTTGGCAGAAAAAAGGTTCCCCACCCCTGCTGTATGGGATCTTTCCTTGTGTTTGGTATAGTTTTATAACCTATACACCACTACTAATAAAGCATAGAATCAGCGCTATTCCTACGGAACAATATCTAATGGGGTGGTGGTACCTAGTGTACATGTGCAATCAACTAAAACACAAATGTTGTTATGTGACATAATTCCCAATTCCTGGAGTGAATGATCAGTCGTCCATAGGGAATGGCAGCCTAGGGAACAAGAAAACAAGTCTTCCCAAAACTTGTTATGCCAGATAGTGAAAGAGAACCAAAGTCCCTGACGCAAAAAAATCAATAATACCAGTCCCGATATGTAACTTAGAACCAGTTCCAAATGGCAAATACAGATACCAAATGATTACTTCAAATACGGGGTAGTTCTGTGGGGAAAAGAGAGCGAGCAGACCGTTGCGCTGTATTTCTCCCCAGCATGGTACGCTGCCCCGTGTAAGTGGCGATTTACAGCATATTGCCACTGAGTATCCGGCAAGCCTGTAGTCACAAAACGCATAGTATGTTGCTTACACCGTTCGTCAGCATTGAGGTGGAGCCTACGGCATAGCAGTGACGTTATTGGGGGAGAAGTCGCGGCCACGAGGGAGGAGCCAATCCCAGCTGCTAAACACCGTGCTCCAGGGACTCGGGCTGCGGCCGGCATCTTTTTATCACGCTACAAGACCTGACACATTGTAAGCGTTTCATTGTGATCTGGCGCTTTCAATACATTTTTCAATTGTACTACACTATGTGTCTTTGGTTTATCGATGGGTAATTCACCTGGTGGAGACTGTGGGCTCCGAGGATTCAGCTGCCTGATTGGTCAAAAGGAAATATCCATTGCCCTTGATTCTCCTATGTGCTGCAAGTCGGCATTTACACGGTGCAGCGGTCCAGACCGGGGAGAAATACTGCGCAATGGTCTGCGCTCTCTTTCCCCCACAGAACTACCAAGTATTTGAAGTAATCATTTGGAATCTCCACCCGCCGTTTGGAACTGGTTCGAAGTTGCATATTGGGACTGGTATTATTGATGTGTTTGCGCCAGGGACTTGGTTCTCTGTTTATAACCTTGCATGTTTTCTGTTTCCCCCTTTTATAACAAGTGATTTAAGTCACACTGGGAGAAAAGCCCTATATAAAGTTATGATTTTTTACAATGCTTCCACTGAAGCCAGGGATTCTGGGTAATTACATGCAAATGAGCAGTGTGTGTCCCCTTTTGCTTCCTACCCATTTTAACATGGACCCTTATAAGCTTATGTCTCCTGTATTACACAGCTTTTCAGCACAGCCAGGGTTAAAGAAGTGCACAGCCAGTAACCCTACTCAGACAGAGGTTTCGACCTGTTGGGTCTCAATTTTTAAATATATGTATACTATATATTAAAGCAGCAATATTACTTTACACCCCCCCCCCCCTTTTTAATGTAAAGCACGCAACAATATATAATTCTACTACATTCTTATCTAAACTGACAAACGTTTGGTGCCCCTGTTATAAATCCTGATTGTGTGCCTAACAAAATGGCTGCCTTCTGACTTTGTGCTGCAGTCTGAAATGCTGCAGCTATGTAACATATTACCAATTGTAACACATTGTTACAGCTTTGAGTAGACAGTCTGCTGTGACCAGTTTGTGATACTTTGTTGCAAATGGGCAAAGCTCAAAAAAGGTGCATGCCAGAGCCTGTTTGAAAAGAGGAAGTAGATGGCTTTCTAAATGGTTGCTGTAGCAAGCAAACAATGATCAGTACATTAACAAAATCATAACAAATGGCATGGAATAATAAAAAAAAAATGCAGGCAGGAATGTACAGTTTCTCACAAATATTAGGCAATCCTTTTTCTGGCTGCATACTCACATAGGGCATTTTAAACATAGTATCTCTGAAACGTCATAGGGGTAGGTTTATTGGCTCATCTGCTTTATTTAGCAGTTACTGAGCCCCTACCAATTTTCCAATTAGTGCAGGTATAATACATCCCAGTGTCAGTCTGGACATCACCCTCCTTTGAATGGTGGGTGAATGTGTAAGGCTGACAGAGATTTATATGTGTAAGGGAATTTGTGCACCCAGTTTGCCTCTATAGTAAAAGGTAACTGATACTGGCTTTAGCCACATTTTAATTGCACCTTCAGGGCTTTCACACTTTTTCCTTTTCACCAATCCATGAGACAACTAACACACACACACGAGCATACAGTAATATTTCCATTTGCTTTATGCTTTGCCGTGGAGGGTTTTTGTCACTTTTTTTACCCACCATAACTTAGTTAAGTTATGGTAAAACCTATCCTCCTTGTTCATTTTTGCATAGCCAGTATAACCAACCCCACACTGATGAGACCCATTAAGGTCGAAACGGCTGTCTGTGGGTGGGTTTGCTAGCTATGCATCTTAGCCCTGGCTGTGCTCAAAGCTGCGACAATGTAGCAAGCTTAAGCCTATAGGGAACCATGTTGAATGGTTTTGAAGCAAAATGTGGCACTGTGTTCTTTTGCATGTAATTTCCCAGAATCCCTTGCTGCAGTGGAAGTTGCAAGCTGTGTGCTGGGTGACAGCACCTTGATAAAGGTCCCACTCGTGGACCGAAACGTTGGAATTGTGTGTCTCATCTTCAATTATTTTCAGTAATATTTCCATTTGCTATATTCTTTGCCGTGGAGGGTTTTTGTCACACTTTTTTACCCACCATGACTTAACTAAAGGACAGGTTACACAGGCCATTGCAACTTGTGTGTCATGGTCACACTATATTGGACGGGACAGTATCCACAGGTTATAAATTTCTTCTGGTGCTGTCCCAGTCATCTTGCGATGGGCAGTACAGAGGCCATATGCTACGGGTCTCTTTCTGTGTCACCTGCAATGAAAGTGACAATCGCTTTGTCATAGGCTCCTTAGCTGTGTCGCCTTGCAGTTGAAGGGACAGACGTTGTGGCAGATGTACCATCTTATTCGATAATAATATAATAATCAAAACTTTCCAATACTTCAGCAACCCAGAGATGACAAAATATTGCAGAACGTACGGTAAAGCCAAACGTCATTTTTAATTCACAATCTCCCAAATAGGCAAATCTGCACAACATTTTTGTTTAACATCCAGGGAACATTCCCCTTCTAATAAAAAGAAAAAAAAACACACACTTGTGTCTATACATTTATAATACAAAAAAACAAAACAATAAAAAATATATATAAACAATAATATATATATATATATACACATTTATAATATATATATTTTATATGGAATTATAGCAGTTTAATGTCATTCTGTAGTTACAGGTTTTAAACAAAGATCCAAAGTCATCGGGTTTTCTGTAGATTTGTTTCTTAGCGCCAGGATGTCTCTTGTGAAGATAGGACTGTGAAGATACACAAAGAGAGTGACAGTCAGCAGGGAGTGCTCAGCGCATCAGTAAGTCAGACGCAGAGCACACGGGTTATATGCAGAGCAATGTACGTACATCCATGATCTGTCTTAAATCGCGGTCAGATCCCGCGCAGAGTCAGTGTGTACTGTATGTAACAGCACAGAGTGCATGCAAAGCAATGTATAGCTGATACGCAGAACCATATAGGCTACGAACAGGCACAGAAATGCCAGGCTCACATTGCTCTGCATTATACAAACATGCAGAACGATGCAGGGAGTAAAGGCTTGGCACCCTTTTTGGATTTGTTCCTTTTGCAGACGTGTATTCACGAGTTTGCGCAGGCAACCCCCCCATATCTTTATTGTTTTTTGATCAGGACAGGGTGGGTATGAGGGTAAATAAAACAGTTGATTGACATCACTACCATATTCAGGGTCCGATTATTTCAACAACAAAAAAATGATTTTCCAGAGAAGAGCAACCAAATCTTTGTTATTCACATGGTAAGATTAGTTTAAGAAAGCCAATGAAATTGTGAAACCGTTTACAAAAGGTTTTCATATCGGCCGGCTACGGTGGATTTCACCTGGTCAGAATTCCGATTCTTTGAAAACTGCTTTATCGTAACGGTTTCCTATTCCTCTGGCAGATAAAACAGGATTCTTAATGGTAAAGTAATACATTAATCGGATATTGGCTATCACGGGGGTCTTTGCTCTTGCAAAAATCGGAAAGATTTTGACTGAGCATTTCAGAAGGCCTATTTGAATGGAGAAAGCATCAAGAGGTGGTACACCCTTTGAGAAAGCAACAGCGAAATGTGCGTCAAGGGTAGACGTCACCTATGACGTCACGCATTATGCGACCAAACCTACTCCATTAAGACCGGCAATGCGGAAAACTGACACCTTCACAGGAGTTATACACCGCAATCCCCAGCTGATGTTCACAAGCCCAGCATTGGACCAAGGTAAGATTAAAACCAGAGACAGAACATGAAACACAGACAGCTCAGTGCACATCCAGTGAAATCTATACACGGTACAGTGCCTAAATATATATGTATAGATATCTATTAAATAAAATGGTCTTTTAGTTTAACATTTTGGCCAAAGTGTTGTAAGCCCCTGAGCCACTACACGGCAGACCACATATCAAGGGTCCCTAACACTAATATCAATTCTTAATAACCTGTGCATTACCAGGAAGAATGATTTACAATAAATCTGTCAAAATTAGTTGCATAGTTCTAATATACATATATATTTAGGCACTGTACCGTGTATAGGTTTCACTGGATGTGCACGGAGCTCTGTCTGTGTTTCATGTTCTGTCTCTGGTTTTAAATATATATCGCCATGCTCAGTAGCACTCCTCTGTGACACCTATATATATGTTGTGGTTATTTTGGGGGTTCAACATGAGCTTGCAGGTGTCCTGTATGTTTTACCAAGGTAAGATTAGCCTGAAGTGTAGATCGTTGCTCCCCTTTTTTCTACCTTGTTCCCCTATTCCTCCCCACCCTTATTGTAGGGCCATGTATGTAGGCGAGGATGGTCTCACACAGTCCCACGTACTGGTGACTTGATGTGGTTGCTGTATGCATTATACAAGCGCATCTTGTTCTTCTTTAGAATGATAGGTTAATCACATACCCACGTTATTTGCCACAATTTACATACTCACCAATTTAAGACTATTGCATTCTACAGATAGTGGGAACCTTGTGTTGACTGGCTCTCTTATTTACCCGCCTACAGAGCGGATAGTAAGCGCTATGCTATACACCAGGGGAGCGCAA
>NC_134494.1:15528989-15576489 GCF_040206685.1 Ascaphus truei | reverse complement strand
TAGGGGTCAGCAGATTCCTCTCCGGGCAGATTCCTCTAGGGGTCAGCAGATTCCTCTTCCTCTCCGGGCATGTTATTCTGTATCTGGAATTGCCCAGACATTGCTGTCCTTTCCTATCTGCTGGGATACATCCCTCGCTGTCACTCAGCCTTTCAGCTAACAAGAGTCTAGAGTGCATGCAATGGGGGCTTCATCCTGCCTCTTTGACAGGTATTCTTTTTCGCTAGCCCCCCAGTTTATTTCCCCTAGTGCACCATCTGTAAATTGACTGCATAACCTCTGTTCTTTTAATGTAACCATGTACAGCTCAACCCCTTTATAGCGCGATCCGTCACAGCGCGAATCCGCTTATAACGCGATGTGATTCTTTGGACCCCAAGCACAGCGTTATAAGGGGGTTGAGCTGTATTAAAACCAATAATAACTCTAAACGGTGTGATGGTACAGCTAAACCCTGTTATAGCGCGGTCCTCGGGGTCCACCCGAGACCACTGCATTTGTAACGGGGTCGCAAAAAAACAAAATGGCCGCCGCGCGCCCGATCGGGAGGGAGTAAGGAAGGAAGATGTGGCCGGAAGCCCTACACGTCCCCCCAGCAGCGGCCCTCCGAGTCCAGCCGCAACCTGCTCCTTACCTCCCACCACCGGCATCCACTTCCTCCCACCCCCCCCCGAGGCCCACACACCTAACGGCCCTCCGCGGCATAATCAGTTTCGGGCCTAGCCCACGTAGCCCTCCGAGTCCCAGCCTGCTCCTCACTCATCCTCCTCCCGACACCCCCCCCCCTCCTGATGCCAGTTCCGCTCCGATCTCCAAAAGTAGGGAGGGGGAGTGGGAGGTGTGAGTGTGGTATAGTGTGCTGTGAGTGCTGTGAGAGTGTGCTGGGAGTGTGTGCAGTGAGAGTGTGCAGTGAGAGTGTGCAGTGAGAGTGTGCAGTGAGAGTGTGTGCAGTGAGTGCGTGCAGTGAGTGCGTGCAGTGAGAGTGTGTGCTGTGAGAGTGTGTGCTGTGAGAGTGTGTGCAGTGAGAGTGTGTGCAGTGAGTGCTGGGAGTGCGTGCTGAGAGAGTGTGCAGTGTTTGCTGGGAGTGTGTGCAGTGAGTGCTGGGAGTGTGTGCTGTGAGCAGTGTGCAGTGAGTGCTGGGAGTGTGTGCAGTGTGTGCTGTGTGCAGTGAGTGCTGGGAGTGTGTGCAGTGAGTGCTGGGAGTGTGTGCAATGAGAGTGTGTGCAGGTAGTGTGTGCAGTGTGGCAAAAAAAAAAATTTTTTTTTTTTACAACGGGAGCCACGTGAAAACCGCGTTATAACGGGTCGCGCTATAACGGGGTTTAGCTGTATTAGGCTAAAAAGTGTACCACTACTTTAACTTTATTTTATTTACAAATTTACAATTCCACTTAATCTTGAAAGAAAGTGGGATTTATTGTAGAAAAACCCTCAAACTATTTTTTACAGTGTACAGTATGTGTAAAAAAAAATTTTTTGCTGTTTATTTAGCACTAGCTGAGAGACCCGGCGTTGCCCGGGATGTAAATGCGTAATAGGTAGTATTATTTATAAATTGTGGAACAATAGGTGACTGTTTGTTGTAAAGGTTGGATAATAATATTGAAAAGAAAGATGGAAGAAAATGTAATACGATGTTGTATAAAAATGGTTTATTGTAACCACACCACAGTACAATGTATATTTTGGTGGCATAAGTGATGTAAAAATCTGAGTCGTGTGAGGCGGCGGGTGGCGCGTGGGTTGTGAGTGCTGTGTGCGAGTGGGGGTCCTGCTAGGGTGTGAGGCGGCGGGTGGTGCGTGGGTTGTGAGTGCTGTCTGTGAGTGGGGGTCCTGCAAGGGTGTGAGGCGGCGGCTGGCGCGTGGGTTGTGAGTGCTGTCTGTGAGTGGGGGTCCTGCTAGGGTGTGAGGCGGTGGGTCAGTGATGTCGGTGCGTAGGGGCGGGAGGCAGCAGGTGTGTGTGGCGGCAGGTATGTGTCGAGTGTGGCGGGTGTCTGTTGAGTGCGTGCAGCGGCTGTGAGGCGGTGGGTGAAAGGCAGAGGCGGCCGGAGTAAGGGCGGGTGAAAGGCAGAGGCGAGGGTGGGGAGGCGGTAAGGCGGGCATGAAGGCGAAGGGCGGCGGGAAGGGGAGGAGGGGGTGGAGGAGGGGGGCAAGGGTTAGAGGAGGGGGGGCAAGGGTTAGAGGAGGGGGGGGAAGGGTTAGAGGAGGGGGGGGAAGGGTTAGAGGAGGGGGGGGAAGGGTTAGAGGAGGGGGGGGAAGGGTTAGAGGAGGGGGGGGAAGGGTTAGAGGAGGGGGGGGAAGGGTTAGAGGAGGGGGGGGAAGGGTTAGAGGAGGGGGGGGAAGGGTTAGAGGAGGGGGGGAAGGGTTAGAGGAGGGGGGGGGAAGGGTTAGAGGAGGGGGGGGAAGGGTTAGAGGAGGGGGGGGGGAAGGGTTAGAGGAGGGGGGGGAAGGGTTAGAGGAGGGGGGGGAAGGGTTAGAGGAGGGGGGGGAAGGGTTAGAGGAGGGGGGGGAAGGGTTAGAGGAGGGGGGGGGAAGGGTTAGAGGAGGGGGGGAAGGGTTAGAGGAGGGGGGGAAGGGTTAGAGGAGGGGGGGAAGGGTTAGAGGAGGGGGTGGAAGTGTGGGAGGGGGTGGGAGGGGAAAGGGGAAAAAGAGGTGGAGGGGGGGGAAGAGGAGCGGAGGGGGGGTGGAAAGGTGAGCGGAGGGGGGGTGAAGGGGAGCGGAGGGGAAAGGGGAAGGGGAGCGGAGGGGGGGAAGGGGAGCGGGGGGGGGGAAGGGGAGAAGTGGTGGGAAGGGGGAGGAGGGGGGGAGAAGTGGTGGGAAGGGGGAGGAGGGGGGGAGGTGGTGGAAAGGGGGAGAAGAGGGGAGGTGGTGGAAAGGGGGAGAAGGGGGGAGGTGGTGGAAAGGGGGAGAAGGGGGGAGGTGGTGGGAAGGGGGAGAAGGGGGGAGGTGGTGGGAAGGGGGGAGGTGGTGGGAAGGAGGAGGAGGGGGAAGGTGGTGGAAAGGGAGAGAAGGGGGGGGGTGGAAGGGAGGTGAAGGGGGGGGTGGAAGGGGGGTGGAAGGGGGGGGTGGAAGGGAGGTGAAGGGGGGGGTGGAGGTGAAGGGGGGGGGTGGAGGTGAAGGGGGGGGGTGGAGGTGAAGGGGGGGGGGGTGGAGGGGAGGTGGAGGGGGGGAGGTAAATGGGGAGGTGAAGGGGGGTGGAAGGGAGAAGTGGAGTGAGGGGAGGTGAAAGGGGGTGAGGGGAGGTGATGGGGGTGAAGGCCGCTCACTCACCCGTCCGGCAGGTCCCACGTGGATCTGAGGCGGGAGGCAGCGTGTTGTGGCCGCTCTCCCGCTGTGTCGGGGGCGCTCGCTCGCTCCCCCGCTGACTGTAGGGGCGGCGGCCGGGGGGGGGGGGGGGTATCGGGGAGACACTGACACTGGAGGGGAGGGGGGGGGGGGTGGAGGGGAGGTGAAGGGGGGTGGAGGGGAGGTGAAGGCCGCTCACTCACCCATCCGGCAGGTCCCACGTGGATCTGAGGCGGGAGGCAGCGTGTTGTGGCCGCTCCCCCGCTGTGTCCCGGGCGCCGCCATCTTGGGCACTCGGCGCCGCGAGGCAGTCTGCCTGGCCACTGGCTGTTCCCCCGCCGGGGAGGGGTGAGTTGTAGCGCCGGGGAGGGGGGGGGCATGTATATGTGTGGGGGGGGGAGAGGTGGGAGATATAGAGGGGGGGTCTCGCACGGCCGCTGACACTGGGTGGGGGGGGGGGGCGCTGAAGGGGTAATAATAGTGTGTGTGTCCCGCTGACTGTAGCGGCGCCGGGGGAGGGGGGGGTCGGGGTGAAAGCGCGGGAGACACGGGGAGAGGAGGAGGTGCGCGCGGGTGCTGCTAACTGTGAGCCCCGCTAATGTATGTAACAGTGTGTGTGTCCCTGTGTGTGTGTGTGTGTGTGTGTGTGTCCCTGTGTGTGTGTGTGTGTGTGTGTGTGTCCCTGTGTGTGTGTGTGTGTGTGTGTCCGTGTGTGTGTGTGTCCGTGTGTGTGTGTGTCCGTGTGTGTGTCCGTGTGTGTCCGTGTGTGTGTGTGTGTGTGTGTGTCCCTGTGTGTGTGTGTCCCTGTGTGTCCTTTGGCCCGTCACTCCGCCTCAGGCCAATGAGAGGTGTGCGGGGGCGGGCGGGCCAAGGGACCAATGAGATTTCCCCTAGGGACACCGGACATCCAGGCAGGCAAACATACAGTGCTTTCACTAATATAGTATAAGATAGGTTTAAATTGATGGATGTGTCTTTCTTCAACCTCCTCTACCAAGTTATTTAATAAACGGATTTTATCTTAATAAAGAGTACCACTACTTTAACCGCTGAATAAAACATGATGGGAGGGTGGATTTGGTTACAGGACAACACAAGGCAGTATACAATACACCCATATTAAAAAAATATATGATGGAAAACCCATGGGTGCATCTGAATGTCTTCTACAGGTCCCCAAACCTGGCTCATTCACCCAATTGTCACGTCATACAGTGGTTAAGGTGCAGACAAAGGATTCTGGGTAGTGATATGCGAATGATGTCATCTAGGACATGAATGTTGAATTGCGTTGAGTGACTACTACTTCCCACTAGCTTTTGGTGGGAAAGGACAGTTTGGGGCTGATCCTGGAGACATACGTCGGAGGGATTAGCAATTAATCTTAATGCTCTGTAGCCTCCCAGCACCATGGGTAACATCACCAATCAAAGATGGCCACCTTGCAGATCCCTGCTTTCACGTTAGGGTTGGCTTCAATTTGAGGGTAAATTTGAAAGAAGCGAGAGGTTTCCTTGCATGACAGACCCACCACCAAGAAGAGAAAAAGCAGCCAGCAAAGGGCCTCTCACACATACACACCCTCAGGGCTGAGCCTGGACACTAGCGGGTTCTGCAGGTTGCGGGGGTGGCCGAGTAGGTGCTTGGCTGTGATCCGGGAGTGAGAATCAGAGGGGCCTGAGAACGAGAGAAGAGGAAGGAAGTGTAAGACATCTTCTAGGCACAAGTGTCTTTAAAAAAGGAATATACACACACACACACACACACACACATTACATAATAGATGAAAAAAGACATGCGGCCCATCAAGTTCAACCTATGCTTACATTTAGACGACAGATACTTTATTCTATATCCGTACTTACAGTATATTGATCCAGAGGAAGGCAAACAAAAAACCCCAGTGTCATATCATCCAATGATATCTCATAAAGGGAAAATAAATTCCTTCCTGACTCCAAGAATTGGCAATCCGATTACTCCCTGGATCAACATCCTTCCCATGTTTACTTATTTGGTATATCCCTGTAAACCTTTCCTTTCTAAAAAGATGTCCAACCTTATTTTGAACATATCCATTGTATCTGCCATCACAGTCTCCATGGGTAATGAAGTCCACATTTTAACTGCCCTTTCTGTAAAGAACCCTTTCCTTTGTTGTTGGTGAAATCTCCTTTCTTCCAACCTTAAGGGATGCCCCAGAGTCCTTTGTACTGCGCTTGGGATGAATAGTTGATTTGAAAGCTCCTTGTACTGTCCCCAGATATATTTGTATATAGTTATCATATACCCTCTTAGACGCCTCTTTTCTAATGTAAATAAATCTAAATTTAGCTAGCCTCTCCTCATAAGTTAGAATGTCCATCCCCTTTATTAATTTGGTGGCTCTTCTCTGCACTCTCTCTAGTTCCATAATGTCTTTTCTTAGGATTGGTGCCCAAAATTGTACTCCATATTCAAGGTGTGGTCTTACTAATGCTTTGTAAAGGGGCATAATTATGTTTACTTCCCTTCCATCCATTGCCTGTTTAATGCAAGATAAGATTGTGTTTGCCTTTGCAGCTACTGCATGACTTTGGGCACTATTGCTAAGCCTGCTGTCTACAAGCACTCCTAAATCCTTCTCCTAATTTAGCCCCATTTAATTTGTAAGTCGCCTGTTTATTCTTGCTTCCCAAATGCATAACCTTACATTTATCTGTATTAAATCTCATCTGCTATTTACCTGCACAAGTTTCCAGTCTCTCCACATCCTTCTGGAGGGAAATTACATCCTGCTCTGATTCTATTACCTTACACAATTTAGTAGCAGCAGCAAAGATGTAGACGTTTGCTCTATGCCAAACTCAAGGTCATTAATAAACAAGTTAAAAAGCAGGGGTCCCAGTACCAATCCCTAAGGTACTCCACTCACAACTTTAGCCCAACCTGAAAAAGTTCCATTTATGTGGTTTTGATTACTTATGTATAGTTCACTAGCTTTTGGTGTTAGCTCATTTGAGCTCAGCTGTGTTCTATTCCACTAAGTGTATTTAGCTCTGTCCTGACTTTTTCAGTTGCTATACAGACTGTCCGGTCTTTACTCTCAGTGGGATCCTTTGCGAGCCCACGGTATGTATAGGGATTTCCCCTTTCATCTTTCCTGTCTAGGTCATCCTAGCACTGTATTATTTCTGTTTATTTGAGCATGTATGTGTGAGAGTGGTTTTTGTGTTATATTTTGCTTTAGGCTGCTCTTGGATCCTCGTTTAGTCTTAATCTGTTATTTTAATTTTCTCTGTGCTCTTGTTACCATGATAAATAAACCTTTTTGTATTTTTCTATATTTGATCAGTGTGCTGGTTTTGGGATTTTCTCTCTTTTCTGTGTTTCTATATATTTTTCCCATAGCCCCGCCATACCACTATATTAGTTGTACATTGTGGTTTTGATCTTCACTTATTAATTGATTTTTGGATGCGGTTATCTGTGTGTCAATAATAATATTCTCATGAGTAAAGGTAATTTAGTGAAACCCTTTGGCCAAAGCGTTATAAGCCTGCAAGCCGCGTCAAGGCATAACCTCCTCAAAGAAACAAATAAGGTTAGTCTGGCATGATCTATCCTTCATAAATCCATGCTGACTATTACTAATTTTGTTTTCCATTAGGGATTCCTGAATATTATCCAGTATTAAACCTTCAAGCAGCTTCTCCATTATTGAAGTCAGACTTACAGGTCTGTAATTCTCCAGTTGTGATCTAGTTCCCTTTTTAAATATAGGCACCACATCTGCTTGTGGTACTGAGCCTGTGGAAATGGAGTGGATGGAAGTGGAATATTAAATGTAACAGTTTGGCTATTATTAAACTTAACTCCTTGAGAACTCTTTATATGTATGCTATCGGTGTCAGGTGCCTTATTAACTTTAATTTTATCAAGCCGCCTATGAACTTCTTCCTTAGATAATATACAGTAGAAGTTGTGGCTTCCACCTGCGGCACTACAATTGCAATTGATTCTTCCCTGGTAAACACAGAGGCAAAGAATGTGTTTATTATCCTCTACTTTTTCCTTATCTCCAATAATCTGCCTGCCCATCTCACACTGAAAGGGTCCTATATTTTCTATTCTAATTTTTTTGTTATTAAGGTACTTAAAGAACTTTAGGGTTGACCTTACTTTCTATTGCAATCCTTTTTTCATTATCCATTTTTGCTAATTTGATTGCCCTTTTGCAATTTTTGTTACATTCCTTATAATTCTGATACGATGCCTCTGTCCCTTCTGACTTAAAGAATCTAAACGCCTTCCTCTTCTTGTCCATTTCCTCCCATACCTGTTTATTTAGCCACATTGGTTTTGACTTATTTCTTCTATACCTATTACCCAAGGGTATACACTGATAAGTGTGCTTTTCTAACAATGTTTTAAAGACTGCCCATTTATCTTCTACATTTTTCCCTGCAAAACCATCCTCCCAATGTATTGCTTGTAGATTAGACCTCAGTTTATTAAAATCTGCCTTTCTAAAGTTTAAGGTCTTTGTTGAACCCAAGTAATATGTTTTTTGATAATTTATTTCAAATGAGACCATGTTATGATCACTGTTACCCAAATGTTCCAGGACTCAGGAGCTTTTCTCCTGCCTGTATGTCCCTGGTCATCGATCGTCCCATGTACACCCAGGTAAGTAAAAATGTACAACTGCACCAAAAGGTGTTAAGTGCCCCGGCTCCAGTAGAATGTATGTATGTGTGTGACACACACACACCTCTGTAATAACCATGCATTGCAGGTCCTGTGGTTGAATTGAACACTCATCTTACCTCTTCTCCTGTGGTGTCCCTGGTCATCACTGGGCTCAGGCAGAGGCTCCTCATCAGGTCGTAGCTGTGCACTAGTTACCGAAGTTCCAGTCTGGAGAATGAACTGCTGCAGGTTACACTGTCTGAGGTCTTTATTTAACTCCTCCAGCTCTTGATTCCTGACCTGGAAAGAGAGACAAGGTGTCAGAACCCACAATACTGACCATTTATCAGGGACACCCTCTCAGCTTGGTGATAAATGCCACTTTGCTACTTTCTGGGTAAACATCTCTCGGTCCTAAGTCAGAGGAAGATAATGAGATGTTGCTCATATTACTCCCAGGTCCACATGGACCTCACTCTTTCCTGTGGTTAGCTTTGAAAAGACAAGGGACTCAAATCATTAAGGTGTGGAGGTTTACGGACCAAAGAGGTGATGCTTTAAGGGACAATCAAATAGGAAGCTACCGTATATGCGAGTTACACTGATGAATGAGACTGCCAATAAGTGAGACTGTCGTCTAATGAGCGAGTGAGGCCGCCTTCCAATGAGTGAAGCTCTCGCCCAATGAGAAGCACAGCCTTCCAATGAGTGAAGCTCTCGCCCAATGAGAAGCACGGCCTTTCAATATGAGTGAAGCTCTCGCCCAATGAGAAGCATGGCCTGCCAATATGAGTGAAGCTCCATCCCAATGAGAATCACAGCCTTCCAATGAGTAAAGCTCCATCCCAATGAATAAAGCACAGCCTGCCAATGAGTAAAGCACAGCCTTCCAATGAGTAAAGCACAGCCTTCCAATGAGTAAAGCACAGCCTTCCAATGAGTAAAGCACAGCCTTCCAATGAGTGAAGCTTTGAGTAAGATCGCTTTGCAATAAGCGAGATTGTCTCCCAATGAGTGACAGCCACACTTCACTATTAAACTGCCGTCTAAATCATTGAGACTGCTTCCTAGGGAGTGCAATTCTCTTCTGAGTGACGTTCTTAAGAGACTACGTTCTCTTGAGCGATCCTGTTTCCAAATGATTGTGACGGTCTTCCAGTAAGTGAGACTGCCTTTTAATGAGTGCTATTTACTGGTGTGTGCAACTGCCTTTCAATGATGCTAATTATTTTCTCTAACTTTACATTCTAAATAAACAGGGTTTAATGTAGCTACAAAATGGAGTCATACATTTAGGGATTAACTAAATGGGAGTGGCTATAGGGGAGCAACAGAAGGAGTTATAGGGAGCGGTTATATGGAGCAATAGCAGGAGTTATAGGGAGAAGTTATATGGGCAATAGTAGGAGGTGTAGGGAGTGGTTATATGGAGTAATAGGAGGAGTTATAGGGAGAAGTTATATGGGCAATAGGAGGAGTTATAGGGAGTAATAGGAGGAGTTGTAGGGAGCAGTTATATGGATCAATAGGAGTTATAGGGAGGGGTTATATGGATCAGTAGGAGGAGTTATAGGGAGAGGTTATATTATTTTTCAAATATTTTACCAGGAAGTAATACTTTGAGAGTTACCTCTCGTTTTCAAGTATATCCTGGGCATAGAGTTAAGATGACAAATACATGGTTACAAATAGTTACATACCGTAAGTGAACAGGATTATACATTATATACAAGACATTGCATGCACAGTTAGAGATAATATATATTATAGGCGTATTTAACATTTATAGACCAGATTAAAATGTGAGACAGCCTTAGTTTTGAAAGAACTTTGACTGGTGGTGGCTGTGAGAGTCTCAGGTAGACTGTTCCAGTTTTGGAGTGCACCATAAGAGAAGGAGGAGCAGCCGGATACTTTGTTGAGCCTTGGAACCATGAACAGTCTTTTGGAGTCAGATCTCAGATAAGTGCTACATGTGGTAGGGGTGAGGAGCTTGTTCAGATAGCTGGGTAGCTTGCCCGAAAGCATTTAAAGGCAAGACAGGAAATGTGAACTTTGCGCCTAGACTCAAGTGATGACCAATCTAGTTCTTTGAGCATTTCGCAGTGATGTGTGTTGTAGTTGGATTGGAGAACAAAATGGCATATTGAATTGTAGAGGGTGTCAAGTTTGCTAAGGTGGGTTTGGGGTGCCGAGCTGTATACTATGTCCCCGTAGTCTATAATTGGCATTAGCATCTGCTGTGTGATATGCTTTCTGACCAGCAGACTTAGGGAGGATTTGTTCCTGAAAAGTACACCTAGTTTGGCATAAGTTTTGGATGTCAGGGTATCGATGTGCATCCCGAATGTTAAAATGGGAGTCAAACCATATGCCCAAGTATTTAAAACTAGTAACAGGAGTTAGGGAGGTATTAGCGTTGGTTCTGATCTTGAAGCTTTAAGAATTTAGTCTTGGTCCCAAATACCATTGTTACAGTCTTTTCAGTGTTTAAAAACAGTTTGTTTTGGGAAATCCAATTTTCAAGTCTGAAAAAGTCAGATTGAGGTATGTGTTCAAGGTCGGAGAGGCTAGGGCTGTGTGCATATAGGATTGTGTCATCCGCATACATGTGTACTGAAGCTCCCTTGCAAGCTGTTGGAAGATCATTGATGAACACTGAGAAGAGTAGAGGCCCCAGAACAGAGCCTTGCGGGACACCACAGGTGATATCCAGGGGGTTGTAGTTGGAGCCTGAGATGGACACATGTTGGGATCTACCTGATAGGTAGGACTGAAACCAGTTTAAAGCATGCTTCCCTATTCCAGAGCTCTGGAGTTTGTTAAGCAAGATAACATGGTCAACAGTATAAAAAGCATTTGCAAATCTAGGAATATTGCACCAGTGAGTTATCCCAGTTCCATTCCACACTGGATTTCATTGTAAACTTTTAGAAGGGTAGTTACCATGGAGGGGTGGGGGCGAAAGCCAGATTGGAATTGGCTACGGAAAATTGTCTTGGTATAGTAATCACTTAATTGGGAGTGAACACATTTTTCCATGACTTTGGATAGTATTGGGAGAAGAGAGATTGGCATGTAGTTTGAGACAGTGTTAAAGCAATAGGGAGCGGTTATATGGAGAAATAGGAGTTATTTGATACCTGCATTACAATGAGATGTATTCATTTTTGTATTTTTTCGAGCAAAATTTTTTCTGGATGGTTTATAAAAAGTGTCCACAAGAGGGCACCAGTGTTAATTGAACATACACCAGCTGTCTAATACAGAAATAATACAGTCTCACAGGTCTGCAGCCCTGCCTTTCCCCATTATCTCTTGGCATACAATGCTTGCACTGCAAGCCAGGGATTCTGGGAAATTACAAGCAAATGAGCACTCACTGTGTCGCCTTTTGCTCCTTGTCCATTTTAAAACATGGATCTGAACAAGTTCCTCACCCCTACCACATGCAGCATTTATCCGAGATCTGACTCCAAAAGACTGTTCATGGTCCCAAGGTTCAGCAAAGTATCCGGCCGCTCCTCCTTCTCTTACCGTGCACCCCAAAACTGGAACAACCTACCAGAGGCTCTCACAGCCATCACCAGTTTAAGTTCTTTCAAAACTAAAGCTGTCTCACATTGTTACTGGTCTGTAACTGTTTCATACGCTAATAATAATAATAATAATAATAATAATAATATATATATATATATATATATATATATATATATATATATATAATCTTTAACTGTGCATGCTATGTCTTGTATCTAACGTATACCCTGTTCACTTATGTAACTATGTATTTGTAACTATGTATTGTTTGTCATCTTAACTCTATGCCCAGGACATATTTGGAAACGAGAGGTAACTCTCGATGTATTACTTCCTGGTAAAATATTTTTATAAATAAAATAAATATAAGCCCGCCATCCGCTTTTCAGTTAAAATACAAGAACTATAAAATAAAAAAAATTCTAGTTATCGCACAATCCCACATATCACGAGGCAGATATTACAGAGATCAGTTGGGTCCTGGAAGGCTTTTCTAGTGAATAAAACTATAATGCTATGAAGGGCAAATGAATATCAATACTTTTTATTGACATGTTCTATTTATTACGGGGGTCCCTTTTTTCTTTGATCTTCAGAGAACAGGTTAACAAGATGCCTATGGAACAGGAACAGGCTCTTCAAATACAACACCCCTGCTTTTTAACCGCACCTCGGGCCGTGCATGTATATTTTAGATGTGATTTTCATCTTGCACGTCTATTTTGTGTGAATACATTTTTCTTGTATAGCGCCATCGGTGTACACAGCACTATACGGATCATTTTTGCAGGCACGAAAGCCTGCCCTGTAGAGCTTACAATCTATGTTTTTGGTGCCCGAGGCACAGGGAGATAAAGTGACTTGCCCCAGTCACAGGCCTCCCTGATTCAAAACGCAGTGTCGTGGTTTGCAGAGTTCGTGCTTTTTCCTCAATGAGCCGCTCCTATATTGCTAATTTAAACACACCCTGTGTCACATTGTCAGTGTCACCGTGTCACCCTGCATGTGAAGGAACCGACAGGATGGGCCATAGGTCCCCTCTGCCTAGGTCACCCTGCAGTGGTAAGGGCGGGCTCAACAGGTTGTAGGCCCCGTCTGTCACCCTTCTTTGGTTGGGACAGACTCGTCATTCTGTAGGTCCCTTCTGCGCGTCACACTGCAGTGGGAGGGACAGACTCCTTGGCTCATCTATGACACCTGCTATCTATATATACTACCATAAAATGATTTATTTGTAGAGAATCCCTCCCAGCCCTTTAGGCGTTTGTTCATATCCAAGTGATATGTTTCATTACATCCGTTAGTAAACATTTAAACAAATATTTTATTAAAAGCCACTCACTGAGTCACGTATTAAATACACACATATACAAAGCATCATTTACATGTAAAAATGTTAGAAGGCATGACATTGTTATATAGCGAATGGTTTATTAGACTATATACAATTCCACTCCCACCTGTAGCCAGGGTTAGGAAACTTGGTATTGGTATAATGTTTAAGGGTCAATCCCACTTAACTCATTAAACATGGCATTGCCGTTAAGTCACTCTGGTCCTACCTGGGACTGACCTTTTAACCAATAAACGGGTCAATGCTATTTGATCACTTTGGTCATTAATCCATTCTAACTGACCCTTTAGCCTTTTAAAGCAGGTCACCGTCTTTAAGACCCTTTGGTCCAACGTGGGACGGACTCATTAATAACTATGTTCTGTTCACATTTATTTTCCAATACTAACTAATATTTGCGATGGGACGTTTACACGTTTGTTTAACGTACAGTGTGAAATGTATTTGAAGGACATTTTTGTTTTTTCGTGATATTCAATAAAAACCAAAGACAGGCTGAGCCTGTCCCTGATGATTGGGGTCACGTGCTCCTCTTCCGTCAAGACAGCAGTAACCTTATTATAAGCTGCTTTACCTCTACATGACTAACCCCAGCCTAATCCTCCTGCAGGTGAGCAGAAAGCCTACCTGGAGGTTTCTCTTTGCCTCCTCGCATGCCCTTTCCACATTGGATAAGTTGCTCTCCAACTGCTGGCCCTGCCCCATCTTGGCCTCCATCTCCTTCCTCATCTTGGCCATCATGTTCTCCAGCTCAGCCTTGCTGGGCTCTCCTGCCACCCTCTTTGAGGTCTCCCTATGAATCTCCAACTCTAAGGCCTCCGTCTTGTCACTCAGTTCCTGAATCTTTAGGACGTACTCTTCCAACGTGGTCCTCAGCCGCCTCATCCTCTCCTGCCTCTCTTGCTCCTCCGCCCTCTCCCTCTGGAACTCATCCTGCCAAAACACCTCCTCTTCCAGCTCTGCCTCATTGTGGCGTACTAGCCTGTCCAGGAAAGCTAACTCGTCGTCCTGTTCAGGTTCACTGGCCATGCCCCTCTCCCATGTTTGGATGTCCTTGCCCATAGATACATTTTGCATCTCCATAGAGTGGAGTTGCTCCTGTTGGCGTACCACCATTTTGAACAGCTCCTCTTTGCTGGGGTGCCCATGGGAAGCACCATCTTTAGCATTCGTGCCATTTTGCTGTCTCTGCCTGTGCTTGACCAGGAGATCGCTGGAGCTCATGGGCCCAAGACTAAAAGTCAGCGATTTCTTGGGCTCCTTTGACCTTGTGACCTCCGTGCCCAGCGACCGGGGATTATGGGGCAGGCTGGATCTGACATAAGTCCTCTCTGGGGGAACGGGGAGGGCAAGTGTGTCCGAGGAGGGCCGCTCAGCCAGGCTGGGCCCTGTGCGCCTTAAGATAAAGTGAACATCATTGGCATATTGTCCGCACTTGGCCAGGAACTCTAGAGGCTTCTCGTGGGGCAGGAGCTGTCTCTCCTTGTCCCGGAGAGTCTGGATAAGGATGTAACGTCCGGTCTGACCTGAGAGAGAGAGAGAGAGAATACAACTGTGAGGTGTATATAGTGACCATTACCTGAATACTGCACCAGTGAACAAAATACTCCCATTGAAAATTACATCCAAGAGACCCAACAATCAAAATGTTCCATTCCGCAAAGATCTTATATTATTGCAGCCAATGTCTTGGAACCTTCACAAATTGAGCCCTCTGATTGGTTCCACCAACATCACTCTAGTTGGCTCAGGCTGTTGCCAGGGCTACACTGACACCCCTCTTCCACCATCAAATCTCTAGGAATGTTCCATGCAGCCAAATTTCACAGGGTCTAAAATAGGAAGTTTTGGGCTGTGTTCAATAAGAATAATTTCTGTACGCAGCTTTCATGACAAACGCGGTCCGTTTGTGAGATGGGATATTATTGGTCTGTGCCTCCATTCTATCCAGACGTAGAATAGGCAAATTGCAGCCACGACTTGCTTAGCAATGACTAATGAAGCCCGTCAGAGCTGAACCGCTGGGCAATTCTCTCTACACTACCTCCATCCCCACCTTGGATCACTAACCATGGTGTGGAGGAGAAGAGTTATTTGCAGACGTCAACCTGAGCAGCTGCAGTTGCGCTGTCCCAATGAATTTTGGCCAACAACTTGCCTGGACAGTGATCAACAGACTGAAGAACCTTGTGCACCTAAGTTCACAGTGGTATGGTGCGACTTGGTGGTAGCAGGGAGGGCCTGATGAGCTTGGCCAAAGTGGTCGTTAGTTTCAATGGGTGCGTGAAACCGCAGGAGGATTCTAGGACACTTACCGATGGCCTGCGCCAGCGCGATGACCACATCCTGGCAGGACGTCTGCTCTGACACCCCGCAGACTACGCGCGGCACCCCATCCACCCAGACTTTCAGCTCCATCCCGGGCACGAGGGAAGGTGGGGGGGAGGGTCAGGGATTGCAGGATACGGCAGAGGAGTAAAGGTGGTTAGTATCTCCTCATCGCGGTGCAGGATGGGCGATTCTATACACAAAGAAGGAAGAAACACAGATTTAAGGCCCCAGTCTTAATATATAACAAACACACACACTAAAAAATGAAAGTACTTCGCTATCAAACATACATATGTGTGTTTGTACAATTTATAGGTGTCTGAGGGGGGAACTTTTATTCATTTTTTTTTTTGAGTAGGTAGGCCTTCAACTTTAACACGAGTTGTAATGGAGGTGGCTAAAATTCCCTCTCCCTATAATGAGGTTCAGAGGGAGAAGTAGATACAAAATTGACTAACACAGAGAACATACATATGTGTGATACACACACACACACACACACACACACACACACCTCTACCCCCTCTTCAGTCACCAAAAACAGCCTAGGCAGGGTAAACTGGCTGGACTCACTGGGGGGTTTGGGAGAGAGAAAGATGGTCGCCCCTCCCAGAAACGGGGCGGAGACGCAGGTGAGTCAGAGCTCAGAAATCCCAGGACAACGCATGCAAATCCAACTCAGGGTTATTTATAAATTCGACACAGTGTCACCACTACCAAACCCCGTCATTACAAGCGAAGCACAGAGTGTGCGGGGGAACGCTTGAGGCTTATGTTTCGAAAGATTAAAGCCATCAGCATAAATCATGTATTTTACATCACGTGAGGCAGGATTGAGTAACCACACTGCTAGTGTATGCATATAAAATCAATGTACGTACAGGCATACCCCGGTTTAAGGGCACTCACTTTAAGTACACTCACGAGTAAGGACATATTGCCCAATAGGCAAACGGCAGCTCGCGCATGCGCCTGTCAGCACGTCCTGAACAGCAATACTGGCTCCCTATCTGTACCGAAGCTGTGCGCAAGCGGGGAGACTATAGAGCCTGTTATGCACGTATATGATGATTGCAGTACAGTACATGCATCGATAAGTGGGGAAAAGGTAGTGCTTCACTTTAAGTACATTTTCACTTTACATACATGCTCTGGTCCCATTGCGTACGTTAATGCGGAGTATGCCTGTATAATACATACATGGCACACCCGAGTATATGCGATCAATCTATTAGCTAAAGCGCGCATGTGTACCACACACAAAAAAATTAAACCTGTGTTTGATCTGTGTGTGTGTGTGTGTGTGTGTGTGTGTGTGTGTGTCAACATTAGATAACACAGAAATATGAGACACACACAGGATCAGCACAGAGTGCGTTACTCAACACTCCATGGAGCTCAGGTACACAAAAGCGATGTTTCGGGTCACGACCGTTTCTCACGCCTCTGGTACCACACTCGGGTGACCTGAAATGTCACTTTTTACTGTCTGCACTCCTCTGTTCAAACGCATAAAGAACACTTTATTGGCATCTACGTGAGCTACCTGGAGCTGCGAGTAACCCACTCCGGTGTGACGAGTCGGTATGTATGATTGTGTACTCTGGGTACTGGACAAAACATGGGGTTCCCAACGCCCTCATTACATAACAGAATACAACACAAAAGATGACCAGCCCATAGGATTGGCAAAAAGTTGTGTAGGATATTGATGGAACAGCGACATGATTTCAGAGAACCTCCTCTTGCTTTAAGATGAGCACAACAATAATGGGATGTTAAGGCCATGCCAACGAGACGGACACCATGTTGACGAAGGCAACATAACAGGGCGTTTCCTGGACCTTGAACGGACGTTAGGAGCGGAGCATTGTGGGTGTAGGCCAGGGGGGAGATCGCCAGACAGATATAAAGTGGGTGGGACAGTTGGGTAGCTTGGATACAGGCCCCTGTGGCAGTGAAAGCGTCAACATCGTTAATGAGCGAGTAAATTAATCAGGGAGGAATGCAGGACAGCTCAGCCGCAGCAGCGCACCTTGGGAGCTCACTGCAGGAAACTATGCCCCAGGATCTCGTACCACTCAAATTTCCGGGAGCCAGAAACGTTAGCGGATAAATCTCTGATCCTCCATGATCATAAACAAACAGTATTGTGGTCCAGGGATGCGTTAGGGGATCTGGCACCAAAGGGGTTAATAAAACCATCCACACTACAATATTGATTGTCCTCTCCGCTGCCACACAACCTGCCACTGCCCCACCCCACCCCACACACACACCTTCCACTGCCCCCCCCCCACAAACCTTCCACACAACCTGCCACTGCCCACACACACAACCACTGCCCCCTCCCCATCTGTTTTGCCACTGCGCGCCACACACACACACCACTGCCCCCCCCCCCCCTCACCTCTTTTGGTTCCCCTCCCCACACAATCTGCCACTGCCCACAAGCACACCTCCCCGCCTGCCCTTTACACATGTTCAGTTTATTTTTTTTATAGAGCACGGAGTAAAAAACTACAATTTAGAGAGTCAATCCCAAGTAGCAGGTTTAAAAAAAAATAAAAAAATACTTTTTTGTTTTAAAAACAACTTGTAAAGTGTAATTGGCTTCCTAAGAAAGATGTGTTTTTTTTTTTTTTTTAAATCACCCTAAAGGAACGGTCCGACTTTTTAAAAATATTTTTAAATGAGTCGCATTTCTCAGGGAACACTGAATTCAGATCAGCCACTTTATCTGTTTAACCAATGATGGCTTCATAATTGCACTGCAAACAAGAGAAGCAGAGCAAAGATAACATTTTACCTAGGGCTTTGGGAACAGAGAAACAGTCTCATCACCAAAAGACAATAGATAAAGATTGTAAAAAAAAACAAACAAAAAAAAAAAAAAAACTCCCAAGCTTTTCTCCACCATGGAGATAGAGATTTACAATGAGCCGATTGAAGTCGTCCTATACTTTTTAAAACTATTAAATGCCACGGTACTCAAGTCACTTTAGTTCTTGCAGGGAGCGACTCCAACTAGACTATATAGAAAATGGTAGAACCTGTGATTTGTCTTTAAATTAACTTACTGGTGTTGGCATACAGTATACAGGACAGACCCCATGCGATATTATAAAACCGCTTGCAATTAAAAAAAACACCCTTTCTGCCATTCCATGGGTGATCGTTAGCCAAACAAGTATTTTTCTGTTCCACAGCAGCCTTTCCCGTGACAAATGGTTATATAGCACGTGCAGGTTATGACTGCGTTATTAGACGCGTAGGATAAACCAATCTTGGCTCCTAGTCGGGAAAACAAACGCATTCCATTTCTGCGTTCCACCTGGGCCCAGCGGAAATACCTGAAATACTTCGGAAGGGTGAGTCACCCGTCTTCAGGCCTCGTTTCCGCATGCACTCACCCACTCCAGCTTGTACGCCCCACTTGCACGGGTCAAAAACAAGCGATACAAATAAATAACAAAGTCAAAAGTCCGGCAGCAAATGGAACAGCGCCCGAAATTCCCACAACGTCTCAGATCCTTTAATCCACCCCCCCCCCCCCCCCAAAAAAAATAAAATAAAATGAGAGAGATTTATGTGGCTGTCTTCTGTCTCTCTGGGGATTTAAATGTCCACTTGTAAAGCTGAATCTTATTATACCCCCTCCTTTTTCTCTTCCCCCCCCCCCCCCCCCACCCCCCTTCTGGTTTCGGGTAAAACTGGAGTGGCTGCTGGACCTGTATAACCTGCCTCCCTGATTTTAGACAGGGAGGGGTGGGATACAGGTCAGAGGAAGATCCCTCCCTACTGTATGTATGTTCCTGATGATTACCATACAAAGAAGGAGATCCAGCAGCATTGAGGCGGGTGTAATATTAAGCCAGGCAGGGGTAAAAGTAAAAGGACATTATTTAGCAATGCTATACACAGGCTTAAGTGGGTATATTCCCATGCCAAAGACAGTACTGTAAGACCTCAAAGTTAAATGTGTGCGTCATATATATATATATATATATGCAAACATACACACTGTTTTTAGATGTATGGTCATGGTGCGTGTAGTCATATACAGTGTGATATATAAAAACACGTGTGTGTGGTTGATACACAGTGTGTAGATGTGTATATAAAACACACGTGCGTTTCCATAGTGCGCACACACACACACACACCTTGATTTTAAAGTAGTTAGACGTCAGATTTATTCTGTGCATATAATTGTCCATCACCAGGATGAAGGGATTTACCTATTAAATATCCGACTCTCATTATGTCGCTTTTACTGAAAACTAAATCACACATCTCTTTTCCAAAGCGCACAAAGCCCAATAAACCCGCCCATGATCACTGCTTTGGAATGAATTGGCCTCCTGTTGACAGTATACGTCAGGGCTTTGCTGTAATTGTTGTGTCAACACAGCGGCCCACGGAGCCGCGTTTCATGATCCCATTAACCAGCATAAGATGGGCCTTTTATCTTTAGGGTTACCGGGTAGTCTTACTTGGACAACAAGTCAACAGCAAACCCAACGTATGTTGCCAACATATGCAATGCATGTTGTAATCTCGAGAGAGACTAGCTGGCTTGCTCTCTGTCTCTCAAAAAGGTTGCAGTCCCCCGTACCCTATCCCTGTTTATTTTCTATCCCCTATGAAAATTCACCCCCCCCCCCCCCACATCCCTGGACCCCTGTCTTTTAGAACTAGAATAGAACATGGACGGGGTCAGACAAAGCTTCTTATTCCAATCTGACAACATCACTGCCCTGACTTGGGCGGAAGCCCGTAAGCAACGACGCTGGCGGGCAGTGAAGGGGTTAATAAGTGGGACTGCAGCCAGGTTCAGTAGAGAAGCAAACGACAGATGGAGACCAAATCGGTACAAGAAAAGGAACAGAGCTGTTAATTTCCTGCCCTGTGCGTTTTAAAGGACAGGCTTGGCTGATCCCTCAATAGGGGTTAAACCCAAGGACAATAGGGACATGAATGGCTGTCACCCGCTCCCAGGGACTCACCAACACCCTCCCTGTGCATCACAAAAGGAGCCAGCACATACCTGGTTTCACCCCCAGCAGGACGAAACCCACAGCTCAGAATACAGACATATAAATAAATAGATATAAACACATACATTTACATAAATATAAATAGATATAAACACATACATATAGAAATAGATATAAACATAAACACATACATAGATATATACACACATATATATATACATAATATATATATATATATATATATATATATATATATATATATATATATATATATATATATATATATATACACACACACACACACATATATACACACACGGTTTAATAAAGGATCAACCTACAACTTTTTCAGGGTTTTTTTCTAGAAACATTGACCCATTACACTTTTTTTCTGATTTGTTCTATATAGGACTTGGGCCTCGTCCCCACTGATCACGCGCGGCGCGAACAAAGATGGCCCCCTATGGGGCCGGCCCCAGTCAGTGTGCGCGTGCAAAGCGCGATGGCGCGACCACATGTAGGGAAGACAAGAATTGTCTGTGCAGCGACGGTGTCACATGGTTGACTGTCAACCAATGATAGTGCAGATAGTTTTAACCAATGAGGGAAGTGCTGTGCTGAGGATGTGACGTCATGGCTTCTCCCCCCCGCCCACTCGCGACCCCTAGACCACAGATCGCAGCTAAAACTGGTGCACGCAGTGATCACGGCGGCTTCACGCGCGCCGGAGCATCTGCCGTGCTGCCGTGGCCACTGGGAACTTAGCCTTAATCTTTATCACACGCATGTTCTGGCCAACCTAACCCTTGTATCTCACCTACATACAAACATATGCGAGTGCACGCATCATAGGAATCAAATACACAGGTCTTGCCCAAACCCATGGATCAAAAGTGTAGTGCGCACACGAAGCCAACGTTTCGGTTCTTAAAGCAGGACCCGAAGCAGGATTTTTGGTGTGCAATATAAAATGCTTTTGATTCACTTCTCTGCAATCTGCTTCTTTTACCAGGTCCATGGGTATGGTATATTTCTATTTGATTCCTATGATGCGTACCCTCGCCAACATGCTCCATAGGTTTGCCATGCATGTGACACACACACACACACACACACACACACGTTAGGGGACTTACAGTGAGACTGCCTCCATCCAGCACCAGCAGATATACTACAGTGGTATATATTTAAATGTGCAAAATGTTGGAGGGGCTACAGATATACATACCTAAAAATACAGGATGATGTCATATACACACATTTATATAGCACAGTGGTTGAGCATAAACACACAAACAGTACAGTAGTGTGTATTCATTCACTATATACATACACACATCAAAATCGCTCATCTGCTGAGGTTTTAACCCCTCATTAGAACAGCTCTAACCCCTGAACATGCCACTGACAGCCAGCTAAGGAGACCGGTTACAAACACTGCACAGAAAAGCACCAGGAACCTGTCACAAGCAAATCAAAAACAGAGGAAATTGTATTTAAAAAGCAGGTGTCCAGTGAGGGAGATCAACCAGTTGCAGAGCAAATATAGACACAGGCCGCACTTGTGTCCGAAAGCAAACAGGAGCAGGCTGCCTTTGTAAACAACCAGAAGGCGAGAATGAGGGTTAAGCACCTATTACAATCCCATTCTTTTGCAAACAATTGACAAATGCCGTATACTGGCTGGGATCGGTCAGTTCTGTTAGCAATAGTCATTCAGAAATATTTACTAGCAGGGGGTGTAGTGCCGAAGATAACCCGAAAATACAAAAAAACAAAATGGCTGCAGGGGCGGTGAGTAAGGACTGCAAACTATGACACCGAGCCAGGTTCAATTCCCGGTGTCGGCTCCTTGTGACCTTGGGCAAGTCACTTTATCTCCCTGTGCCTCAGGCACCGAGAACATAGATGGTAAGCTCATCTGGGCAGGGACTGTGTCTAACAAACGTGTGTGCAGTACCGTGAGCTATACTGTAATCGTGAAGCGCTTTGAGTCCCACTGGGAGAAGTGCGCTATAGGAAAAAGTTATTTATTATTAAAATGCTCCGGCAGCAGAGATATTTCTAACACTGGGGATATAAATCACTGCTAAAGAAACGCCGCCTGAAATGAAAAACGTCGTATTAAAATCCCACTGTTGGCAAACACCTTCTCTCCGTCCTCCACACTTCTCTTCCAGAGACAGGGCGCAGTGAAAGGGAAGAGGGGACAGTGACAGAACAGACAAGACGTAATGTGAACGTTTGTTAACCCCATCTAGTGCCAGAGCCCCCAACATCGCTGACACAGGGAATGCTCATCTATTTTGGGGTGAAACTATACACCCCCTTCTGCTGCCCTCCCCACACTCATACAGAAGCTGACGATTGCTGCGGGGAACAGACAGGAGGCGGAATAATACGGACTGATGAAGGAACGGATTTGTGGATGGAGCAGGAATAAGGCAGTAGGGGTGATCTGCACCGCAGCCGTCTGGCTGTGCGGACTGGTGTTTACACACAAACAGGTGTGTGTACATACACAGAGGTGCATGAGGACAATTTGTATAGTCTACGTTTAAGCAAGGTATAGGGCGGAACGTGCGTAGGGGAGGCTGGAACTGCTGCTGCCCACACTGCACTTGTTCCTAGGTAGAATTGAACTGGATCACCCAAAGGCAGTGTGTACGGTGTATTTTAAGGGAGAGGAGGGGGGGAGTAGTACTGCCTGCACTGTGTATACAGGTAATGGTGTAGTAGTGAGTGAGGAGGTTGGCACTGCTGTTTACGTCATGGTGTAGTAATATGCGGGTCTGGCACTGCCGCTGCCTGCGCTCTTCCCGTCCTTTGTATACAGTACAGTACATGTCAATGTGTAGTAGTGTAGGGGAGGGGTGGGGGCTGCCTGCATGGTATAATGTGTATAAATGCAGAATTTAAGAAAGTAAGCTTGTGCAGTAAAAGTAAATGGCATATCCTTGCAATAAGTTGAGAGCACTTAGCCATGTAACACCTTCGCTACCATTTTTTTTTTTTTTTTAACTCTTTAGCACTCGGCTAAAGATTCGTTTCTTACATTTGAACTAGATGGAGCGAGAAGATCCTGACGCAAGAGAACAGAATCCATGAGTTTCATGTGTTCAAGACATGAATGCGTGTCTTTACCATGTCATACCCGAGCCAGTCTGGCAGGCTATACAGAGCGGAAACCTCAGGAAGAGCCGTTATCTGAAAATACAGTGTCCTTCTGCATTCCGAGGTGATGCAAAATAAATACCATCCATGTGACATTCACATTATACAACACGCTGACACGCTCACTCCTGTATAATACACGGGACACGCTCACTCCTGTATAATACTTGGGACATGCTCACTCCTTGTATAATACATGGGCCCTCTCTCTGGGACACGCTCACTCCTAGTATAATACACGGGACCCGCTCACACCTGGTATAATACATGGGACCCGCTCACACCTGGTATAATACATGGGACCCGCTCACACCTGGTATAATACACGGGACCCGCTCACATCTGGTATAATACACAGGACCCGCTCACTCCTAGTATAATACACGGGACCCGCTCACATCTGGTATAATACACAGGACCCGCTCACTCCTGGTATAATACACGGGACCCGCTCACATCTGGTATAATACACGGGACCCGCTCACACCTGGTATAATACACGGGACACGCTCACACCTGGTATAATACACAGGACCCGCTCACTCCTGGTATAATACACGGGAACCGCTCACTCCTGGTATAATACACGGGACCCTTCCCCCGTGACCCGCTCACACCTGGTATAATACACGGGACCTACTCTCTGACACGCTCACTCCTCTTATAACACACAGGACCCTGGATACACACTCTACAGAGCACCTGGCCTTGGTAAACAGTGCATAATACTGCCCTGCAGAGCATTGCACCTCACATCCGCATAAAACCATGAAGATCATCGCACCTTTCTAAACCTCTGCAGAACATTACACATCTGCGCATCGCACAGCGAAACAGTTAAAGCCGTGAGGTTCCCCCGCCCCCCTCAACCACCTAGCGATAACCCCGGGGGAATGATTAACATTCCCGAGCCCTGTCAGCCTCCTCCCTCTCCACATAAGCAGTGTACTGGAGGTACTGCCTTCTACAGAGGTCACTTGCAACTAACCCGACATTTCAAAACATGTGCAATCCCATGTAGCCGACCAAAAACAAACAGTGCGTTAACAATTTACCCATCTTGGCATCCATCCTTAATATAAATGTGGTAAAGGCAAAGATTTGCCTGCTTTTGATTGTGTACTAATGGCAGTGACATGGTTAAGGGGTCAGTTCCTCCTAGGAGCAAAGTGTACTAATGGCTGTGACATGATTAAGGGGTCAGTCCCTCCTAGGGGCAGAGTGTACTAATGGAAGTGACATGGTTAAGGGGTCAGTCCCTCCTAGGAGCAAAGTGTACTAATGGCAGTGACATGGTTAAGGGGTCGGTCCCTCCTAGGAGCAAAGTGTACTAATGGCTGTGACATGTTTAAGGGGTCGGGGCAAAGTGTACTAATGGCAGTGACATGGTTACAGCAACAATACTACATTCCACCCCCTTTTTTCCCCTTCTTATTTGTATATATAAAGCATGTGACAATGTATAATTCCTCACCTTGACAAAGACGGCATATGTGGTCAAAACATTGGTATTGCCATTAAATCTACTTTTTGCAAGTCTGTGTGCCTGGATGCTTTCCTCCTGCTCCGTGATCTCCCCCATCTCTATGCGCACCGGCAGCTTATCTATATTGCTGCCATTACTGTGTGCCTGTAACCCTCTCTGCGACCTCTACAATGTATCATTCTACATTCTTACCTATGCTGGCAATCATTGGGCTCCTTCCTGTTAAAAAATCCTGGTTCGCATTTATTGGCTGAACCAGCTCACGTCACGCGACTGTAGCACCAAATTTCAATTTGGGTTGTGGCGGCAAAATGTCGCAGCGTCAACGCTGCACTTTGCCGCCGGGGAAGTGGTGACGGACGTGGCACGTCGCAACGCGGCCTGTCTGAGCGAGGCCTTAGGCGGTGTCCCCGCTGGCTACTGCAGCGCCCGCTGTGGCGGACGCTGCAGGGACAAGAGCCGCCCCACAATGGGGCCGGGCCCGCTGCGAGGGGCGGCCGCTGCGCCGACAGAAACTCCTGCTCTCAAGAGAACTGCGAGCTAGGCCACACACCCCGGCAGTTCAGCCAATGAGGATGAACCTGCCGGGTGACGTCACAGCCCCCCCCCCCCTGCAGAGAGGGGTACTCGGCTGCAGGCGCGCATGCCGCGCAGGCACTAAGGCCGCAGCCATAGAAATAAAAAGGATGCTTTAAAACGCATTTTAAAAAAATGGAATCAAGAGTTTAAAAAGAAATAATTATGTAGCAAGTGTTATCCCATTGTACAAAACAGATTAAAAAAAAAAAGAAGAATTAAGATTTCTCATGTTTCGCTGCTTTAAGGGGTCAGTCCCTCCTAGGGCCACACTGTGTGTTCATCCAGAGTCTACACAGGCTCTTCCCCCTCTTCTTCATTGGTTCTTTGATAAGGAGAGGATGGGATAAGGGTGAAGCAAACACTACTGACCAACACTCCCCCATTCCGAGACCCCCCAAAAATGCAAATCACTTACCAGAGCAGCAACTGCAGCCGAGTCTTTGCTTTCAGCACGGTTAGAGAGGGTTACGTTCCTTACCGTCTGGCTGCCTGCGATATGCTGCGCGAGAGTTGCTCCTAATACCAATGACGATAGATTACAGCAGCGGTGCGCAAACTGGGGGGTGCGCGGGCGATTTGTCTGGGGGGCCGCGCTCTTCCCGCAGGCATTTAATTTAATGCCGCACAGGGTCGTTGTGTGACGTCACGCAATTGTGTGACGTCATTTGACGCATCTAGAAGGTAGGAGAGGGAGCGCGAGACCGGGGCAGGCCTGGCAGGGGGTGCGCAGCTTAAAAAGTTTGCGCTCCCCTGGATTACAGCATACGTTTTGTGAGCGAAGAGGGATTGCAAATACATGGTAGAAGAGAGAAAATAAAAATGTAAATTTCTCCAATCACCGCAACAGAATAAATAATATATACATACATACAGTATATATATATAAAAAAAAAAAAATCTTGCTAAATAAAGAATAAAAACATGTTCCATACGTGTTTCATACGTGCTCATTATAAAAGCCTTCTTTTCATTTACATTGGTTTTTCTATTATATTTTGTAGCAGGGTTTACAGTAAGTAAAAATACCACTTTTGGTGCATTTGCATGTGTCAGGCAGGTCTGCAACCCTGTCTTACCCCATTATCGCTGAACAGTGCTTACGCTGCAGCAAGGGGTTCTGGGTAATGACATGCAAATGAGCACTCACAGTGTTGCCCCTTTTGCTTCTCGTTTATTTTAACATGGGACCCTATAAGCTTATGCTTGCCGCATTACACAGATTTTCAGCACAGCTTGGGTTAAAGAAGTGCACCGCCAGTAACCCTACTCAGAAACAGCTATTTCAACCTTTTTGGTCTCATCCGTGCGAGGTTGGTTGACAATTCATTTGGATTTCTGTCAACGGAACCAGATCGGTATCTGAAAACATCGAGACTAAGAGAAAAATAAATCAGGTCTTTTACTTGGCATCAAAAACGGAGAGATGTGTGGCGTGAACCCAAACAGGTAAAAGGGTCAGGACAGAGAAGGGCTGCAGGCAAAGCAACCCAGCCTTAGAGACTACCGTACTTCCGGCTGAAAACAATGAGTCCCTTTATCACACTGCCAGAGTGTGTAACCAAACCCATATTTTGGCAGCAGGGGAGCGAGCCTAAAATATATAATACAGATCTGCTAGACTGTCACTTGTTTGGGTCTGTGACATTGTCGGCACCCGACTCTGCAAGGATGACCGGCGGCGGGAAGGTTGAAAAAGACAGGTCAGGCGCTGGAGTGATCATGTGTATGGGTGACCCCTACTAAATCTTGAATTGAAACCCCCTTTTAGGTGACATGTTCGTGAAGAGGTCAATTGGTAACCTAACTGCAGAGTGCCTTTTTACCTTCGGTACTTATAAGTATTAGATATATCCCGTAGAATATGAGCCCTTCAAAGGCCGTGGATATAGTAGGCGCGCGCGACGGAGCGCATGGCGTCGCCATGACGTCACGCGAGCGGTTTGCCCTCATTGGCTGAACCTCCCACGTTACCCAGCCATCGCGCGACAAACAATTTTGTTTGTCTGCTCAAAAATCGCGTGCACGATGACCCGCCTCAGAGGTACGGCCATTTGGTCGTGCGGATTATGGACGCGGCCCAACGCCTCCACTGTCAGAGTGGCCTGCTCCCATCAGAAACTAGTTAAGGGATCAGTCCTGAAGGGATTCCAAAGTCGCAATGATTCGGGGCTGAATTATGAGGCGCTTTTTAGTTCATATTGGCAGCCATATTTAATACACCCCACAAAATTTCTCTCATACTTGTCACTGTGGAACCGATTCTTTAACTCATTAAAAACATGAGAGTGTCACAATGGTCCCATATAGGACCAACGTTTTGATTTGTTAATGAACATTTGTCTTGATCGGATTAGGTTTCTTTGTAATAAAGACTAAAGACTAAAAAGTCATTTTAAAAGATAACCCAACCCCTGGCAGGAAACTTCAGGATAAGCCTCCCTCCAGCCCTGAGAAAAGATCCAGAAAGCTTTCCCGCAAACACAACCCGATTTTCCTTGTCTGGGAATCCAATTGTTATTATAACGAGCCAGACACTCAAGGATTCAACTTTCCCCCCTACTGTGGCATCTATTAGCTATCCCCATTAAAGCATCAATCCCATAAAGGAACAAAAGGCCTTGAATATGGAGTTTGCGTTAGATCCACATAAGACCAAAGGGACCCAAGTAATGACAGTAATATGCTTAATGGGTTACAGCAGCGATACCCAGCAGGGGGTTCGGGAAACCCCTAGGTTTTCGTGAGGTGTCATTCTTCTTTGTGCCACTTATGTTGGATCTCAGGCTGTATAGTGGGTTCCTGAGCCCGTGTGGGGACTGCGCACATAGTAAGTCCCCAAACTGCACCTTGGCGTGGGTGGTATAGCTGTCACTTAAAGCAGGAGTTTCCAAAGTCGCTCCCCACAATGCTTTGCATCCCCCGCGTGACTTTGGAAGCTCCCGCAGTGAGTGGCGGCTGTACCCCTCATGCTGTCTGCTCACACGGAGGTGCAGTTTGGGGCCTTATTAAGCGCGTGTTTCCCCCACGCGCTCAGGACACTATACGGCCTGGGATGGGTCAAACAGTTTTGTTAGCAATAGTCTGGATTACTAGGCAATAAGAATGATTAATTAGGGGTTTGTGGAACAAATGTTTTCTACCAGCGTGTGCACAATGTCAAAAATGAATAGAAGGTTCGAAGCCACTGGGTTACAGGGTCATTTCCATGTAGGACCAGAATGACCCAATGACAGTGATGTGTTCAATGGGTTAAAGGGTCAATTCCATAGAGGACAAAAGTGACCCAATGACAGTGAATGTCTTATGGGTCAAAGCAACACATTTCATAAAAAAATTCAGAAAAGGGGGGGGGGGGGTCGACAACCTTTTTTTTTTATACTTGGCCTCTCTAGCATTTAAGGGGTTAACAGCCATGCGGGAAATTGTAGTCCTATAGTTCTGTTCCAGAAAATAGCTTCATGTTCCAAAATCCTCAGGAATATATATATATATATATTTTAAAAATAAAAAAAAAAGAGCAGAATTCACCAAATATAGTTCCAATAAGAACTGTGATACCAGGCAGAGCCTTACCGTACCCTCCCCCGCTTCCCAAATATCTATGCCCCCCTATCCTCCCAGGCTCTGCCCCCTTCCCTTATCTCGCACCTGACTGTAAAAGGGTCTTTTGTATGGGAAACAAAGCCGTTCCCAGCCCCTGTAGGGGAAACGCTCTTATTAATTCAGAGAGGATGAATAGCCCTATTGTATTATGAGCATCCTATTACACAACCATATCAGAGACATAAAATATGCAGCATCTCTTCAGTCCGATTCCCCCCCCCCCCCCCCAAAAAAACCTTAGGCCATGAGGATTTTAGGAGGGTGAAAATCAGTAGGGTATGCATCCCAATGACAGCGTGCTCCTATACAAGATATTTGTTTCATGTCAATTTTCAATGGCATAAAATGCATGAAACGTGGCATTAAAGGTTTCTTGCATTTGATGCCGATCCCTTAGCGTAAAAGGTTGGCACCCCAGACCGCGTGGTATTAACCCTATGAGTGCCGGAGGGGCCAGGGCAACAGGAGTTCCACGGCCCCTCTGGCAAAGCTCGGGCAAGTGACCGCAGAGGCCCTTAACCCAGAAACGGACCAGCCCTCCTCATTACCCTTCACGTCGGATCGTGTCCTGCGCCCCATGAAAACACAGGACACCGATCCAAGCTGAAGAAAAAAATAAATAGATATTATATTAATAACACACACCTTTCTTGGGCCAGGACATAGCCACAGTGTCATGGGGCCCATGGAGTAGTGCCAGACCCCATGACGTAGAGACGACATCTTCGGGAATTCAAGTGATTCATTGGTAAGCGTTGATGCATCATCCTATTAGATCATCATTGTGCCCAGCATCTCATCGGAATGCTCCTATAACCACTCCCTATAACTTCTCCCCAACTTCTAACACTCGTCCCCATAACCGCTCTCCAAATAACGACCCATAACCACTCCCACCAACTCCCAGTATATAACCCCACCTCTAACCGCTCGCCATATCTTCATCCCAGGCAGAGTCGGCGTATCCATGACAACTGCCTGAGCCAGTGAGAGCATTCCATATAAAATCAGAGCCATACGCGAGGCACGGAAAAAGGAAGGTGCCAGAGCGCTAAAGCAGAGCTGTGATTGGCCGACATGAGAATTTAGTCAGGCTTCGGCCTGTAGTTGATGTTTGTCTCCTAATGAGCGAGAATTCGACCTTGACGCACCGATCTGTTCGTGTCCCTGCCCAGGGAAACATAAGGAAGGGGGAGGATATGTTTATATATTAAAGGGTATCAGAGACAGAAAAATTATATGGGCAATCGCTCTTGCCATTTTTTTTGCTTTACAAATAAATAAATACATTTAAAATAAACGATGTAACCCCTCTTATTTCCCTGTATGTATCCGGGTGGGGCCCAAGTCCATCCTGCCTTAACACACCATTGTCAGACCCACCAAAAAATAAAAAATGCAACCTTAGCCCAGTGGCCCTACTTTTACAGAGAAACCCTCCCAATTTAACACAATACATATATGATACACAGTAGCCACCAAATAGGCCAATGTTAATGCCTGCACGGCATTGGAGACGTCATCTTAAAATGGTGGGTAGTCACGTCGCAGGCCTATTAGGGGTGGTATATTTGTGAGGTGCGTGTATACGTTCATGAGCGATACCCAGGTCTCCAGGAATTGGCCTCCCAGTTGTCTGCTATCTGGCCGCGTCTTAACAGCTCAGCAAGTATCTGGTTCTCTCCTGCTAGGGGCTCTTCACCTGTGTGTAGAGAATGGGTTCCTGTTATTGGTCTCACTTTCTCTGTCCGTGGCTTGCAGTCTCACACCAGCCTCCCTTGTCTCTCAGTAACCTGGGCTGTCTCTCGGTCTCAGAATGGCAGTTGGACCTTGTCTCTCAAACTGACAGTTTGTTTCAACATTCCATCCTGTTTTCTTCTTATCCAATCCCATCTCTCTCGTCATGTGTTGCCAGGCAGATCAGGGACAGTGTCTCTTATTCCATATAGCACCATGTGCCCCTGCTAAAGCCGCTCTCATTGCGTCTGCAGGGGCTTATTGCCGAGCAGCAGCGCGTCTCAGGGCCTAAGCGCTGACCATGCCCGAGGCCCAATTCTGTACGGTTTAATGCTTGGCTGAAGAGACATGAGAGAGAGAGGGGAGTTGAATAAGGCTGCGCTTATAGTGACGGCGACGTCAGGCTGTGGTCGCTGGACAAATTAAATTGCGAGGACTTCCAGTGATCGCGACCAAGCTGTCGCGCCGCGCTTACTATAAGCGCACGCGACGGCGGCAATGCATGTTTTGATGCGACCTCGCCAGCACTATAAGCCTAAGGCCATGTCCATGTTTAGCGCTTGCTGGTGGAAGCGTGCTGACGCGCGCTCCCGCTCAGCACTGAGCCCCTACAGCCGCAATTAGAGCGGCTTTAGTAGGGGCTCACCTGCGCTTCCGCGCGCTTGCGTCTTAGGGGAATTTAAAATTCCCCCGCTTCCCGGCGCGACAGGCCGGTCACGTGAGCGGTTCGCCCAATGAAGGCGAACCAGCTCCGTGACGTCACTGGCCCGCCCCCGGCCAGTGACGCGCCCGCCCCCTGACAGCGCGTGCGGTAAGCAACCGCAAGGCCAGGGAAAGCACCCGCTTTCCCTGCGCCTCAG
Organism: Ascaphus truei; assembly: GCF_040206685.1. NCBI lineage: Eukaryota > Metazoa > Chordata > Amphibia > Anura > Ascaphidae > Ascaphus > Ascaphus truei. The sequence goes on along the minus strand of NC_134494.1, from coordinate 15,544,869 downwards.
CACGCCAGCAGGGAGCATGGCCGAGGCCTAAGGCAGGAGTCTGATGCAAAAGGACAGGAGAGACAGATAAAGCGGGGGAGAGGGAGAGAATACATGGGGGACCCAAACCCTTAAATTGTGATTCCAAGTTCAGCTCCTCAACCACTACACCATATCTTTAACTCATGTCAATGACCTCACCAGTAAAGAGCAGATTCCTGCTGAGAATCAGACAAGGTTACCCCCCCCCCTTCAAAAATGTCAGGTTAACCATTAACCAACCTGAATGATTGAAGCTCTGCAATGTAGCACTAACTCAAAGTAGAAAAAAAGTGTACACTCTGCTTACATAACAGCAATTAGAAATCAGGGCGGTGGGGGGGTTCTTTTGTGCATCATAAAGCGAACTCTTATCTCTCAATGACAGGCCTCCCATGCAGGGAGTGACCTGATTGGTTTGAAAAGCAACGGCCGGCTAGCCAAAAAAGACAGGCCTTTATCAACACACACACACACACACACACACACGTAGTAAAGTGCCATTTTATCCCCCCACACTGAAACCAACTGGTAATGGAAGGTAATGAAAATGTACAGTATGTAGGACAGATGTTCGAATGCTTGCAAAAGGATTAAATAGAAAATCATTTTTGAAGTCTTTCAATGCATGAAAAAGGACATTGCAAGAAGCTTGGGGCCTTCCCGAAGGTTTTCTGGCGAGGCACCTTTGGCGAACTCGTTTGAGAGAGATGTATTCACACACAACACAAAGTATATAATTGTATTGTCATCTTCAGCCCTCGTCTCCCCACTGCTGGATGAAGCCTCCCCAATGATCTCCCAGGTACTGCGGTTGCAGCCTCTCTGCTCCACGTTGCTCCAGCAAATTTTCCGATTTCATCCGATCATATTACTCCTGGTCCTTGTCTGGATATCCAGGCACGTACCATTCCTTGTCCAACGATGATCATTTCTTCTAGTGATATGTCCGGCCCACTGGCACTTTAAAACTGCTTCACCCCATGCAATGATGTCACCAACTCGTTTGTTTTTTAAGGCCGCGCTTACAGTGCTGGCGACGTGACCGATGACATCACCCGTCGCCATTAGTGAAAGTTATCATTTGCTTTTTAGCGACGTCACAGGCAGCGCAATCCGATTGGTTGAGAGACCGTCACATGTGGCGACTGTCTCTTAAAATTCAAATTTACCCGGCTTCAAAATTTTTGGTCGCAACGTCGCTCCGTAGCAAATGCATTTGTTTCGGAGCGACGTCGCGTCGCCAGGCACTATAAGCGCAGCCTTAGCCCTTCATTCTTATATATAAACACACACACACTTCGAATTTAGGGTCCAAGTTCCACATCCATACATGAGCACCGGTAGAGCACACTGGTCAGAGCACTCATTAGGCACAGTGGAAGGTTCTGTTACATCCAAATACACGCCCGTCCCATCTTCATTCTTCTGTCGATTTCATTAAAAAAAAAAAACTTTTTAAATACACATACACACAGTCTTTTCCCTTGTTCCCCCGTCTGCACTCTTCTTCCCCCCCCACCACACCCCTCACCATGTCTCTGGCATCAAATAACGCCGCTGGCTCACGTGACGTCACCATGGCGACGCGTCGCTGGAGACAAGGTAAGTGAAGTTAGAGGCCTCACGCGGTCCCCCGGCATAATGCCCCCCCTGAAACCGCCGTGCCCCCCAAACATTGGATTTATTTAATTTTTTTTTTTTTTTTTTTTTAAATACAGTACACTTTTTAATGCTTTTTTCCCCTCAAAGACTTGAAGTGCCTGTTCTTACTAACTGGGATCCCAATTAACTTTGCATCCAGGCAGTTCTGCCTTATTTTTAGGAGGGGTTACAGTGTGTGTCAGCGTGTAGCTCGGGTGGGTTGCACCTACACGGCATCAGTCCTGATTAAAGGCTGGAAGACACTATGCTCGCACTGTAAAAGACTCATGCCTTTGATCTGCAGGTGTGACAGGAAAGTTTGGGAGGGGGGGGGGGAAGAGAAAGGATGGAGGAGGATGAAAAGAAAGGGTACAAAGCGGGGAGTGGTGTCATTACGCACTTCACTGCCAGAGAAGACCAAACTGTGTCCGTGTAGATCAATATCTCATATTCTAGAAAGACAGACGCACACAGTGCGACTGTCGCCTCTGCTCCCTGCCCCGTTCCCCCGTCGCCTCTGCTCCCTGCCCCGTTCCCCCGTCGCCTCTGCTCCCTGCCCCGTTTCCTCTGCCCCGTTCCCCTGTCGCCTCTGCTCCGTGCCCCGTTCCTCCGTCACCTCTGCCCCGTTCCCCCTGCCCCGTTCCCCCGTCGCCTCTGCTCCGTGCCCCGTTCCTCCGTCACCTCTGCCCCGTTCCCCCTGCCCCGTTCCCCCGTCGCCTCTGCTCCGTGCCCCGTTTCCCCTGCCCCGTTCCCCCGTCGCCTCTGCTCCCTGCCCCGTTCCCCCGTCGCCTCTGCTCCCTGCCCCGTTCCCCCGTCGCCTCTGCTCCCTGCCCCGTTCCCCCGTCGCCTCTGCTCCCTGCCCCGTTTCCTCTGCCCTGTTCCTGTCGCCTCTGCTCCCTGCCCCGTTGCCTCTGCTCCGTGCCCCTTTCCCCCGTCACCTCTGCCCCGTTCCCCCTGCTCCCTGCCCCGTTTCCCCGTCGCCTCTGCTCCGTGCCCCGTTTCCCCTGCCCCGTTCCCCCGTCGCCTCTGCTCCCTGCCCCGTTTCCTCTGCCCCGTTCCCCCGTCGCCTCTGCTCCCTGCCCCGTTCCCTCTGCTCCGTGCCCCGTTCCCCCGTCACCTCTGCCCCGTTCCCCCTGCTCCCTGCCTTGTTCCCCCGTCGCCTCTGCTCCCTGCCCCGTTTCCTCTGCCCCGTTCCCCCGTCGCCTCTGCTCCCTGCCCCGTCCCCTCTGCTCTGCTCCATGCCCCGTTCCCCCGTCACCTCTGCCCCGTTCCCCCTGCTCCCTGCCTTGTTCCCGCGTGGCATCTGCTCCCTGCCCCGTTTCCTCTGCCCCGTTCCCCCGTCGCCTCTGCTCCCTGCCCCGTCCCCTCTGCTCTGCTCCGTGCCCCGTTCCCCCATCACCTCTGCCCCGTTCCCCCTGCTCCCTGCCTTGTTCCCCCGTCGCCCCTGCCCCTTGAAGATATATAGAATTCTTTGTGTGGAACCTGCTCTCCAATGCCGGGACTGCTGTAAGTACACAATTGTAAATGAGAGTCCAAAAAACACCATAGGGGGTATTGATATGATGCCCCTTGAAGATAGCGCGTTTCGGGTGTTCGAAATCCAATCTTCCGCAGTTGAACCCTAACTTTGAAGAATCAGAGCACAATTCGAACCAAAAATCTAAGAAAAAAGGTTCTTCATCCAATTCATTTATTTTTAATTGTTCTTAATTTTTCTATTTGGCAAAAAGCTCAAAGCTTTATACTGTATATCCACCCAAATTGACAAAAATCTTTTATTTTTTCTCCAAATACCCACGTGCCCACGTTACTGCCACGCCTCCCACGTCCGTCACCATCTCTCTAGCTGGCTAAAAACAGCCAATACAGTCTGTCGCAATTTCTCCATAAATCTTTGCTGGCAGCAAAAGGGGTTAAATATCTTTCTTTCCGGGTCTAAAATCCCCAAATATCCCTTTTGACCTTAAACTTTGGCAACAATATTGGTAACATCGTTGATTGAAGCCGCTATCAGTGTGTGAGGGAGGCTGGCTCTGTGGTCTTTGAAGTGGGAGGGTTTGCCCTGTAGTGGAATGCAAGGAATCTAAGCCGTGCCTAGCTCTGCCAGGCTCGCTCTTCTGAGTCAGGACAGGTCTAGATAAAGGGGGGCGGGGGGGGGGGGTCTTTTCCAGCCCCTGCTGCCGATTTGCAGCATACATGGGCAGTGAAATGGAAGTGAAAGCACTCAGCCACGCAACATCTCTGTCATTTGTAATGGCTTGGCAAATACAGGTTTGCAAGTGTATTGCAATACACAACATATCTAATATAGACACACGTGTGGAGGGGGAGACAGATGTGTGTATGTGTATACACACACGCGAAGTGCCGAATTATGCTGCATTGTGTAATCATACGCGGTATCACTATACATCCAGCCCGATCATGAACATGCTGCACTGTTAATACTGAGAAGCTCTATACACTTCCACCCCTATGTAATTAACATGCTCCACTGTATAGTGGCACAGAGTACACACACGTGTCACCGCCTCCCCTCCCCCCTGATAGTAGTGAGCACCTTGCCCATGCTGCCTACCTCCCCAGGGTACATAGGCCTGGGCAGCCGGATCACACACACTCCTGGGGCAGGGAACTATGCACAGGTGAGACGAGCATGCTAGGTTGTCATCAGCCTTTTAAATAGCAGGAGCGGTTGCACCTCACTCGCTAACAAGACGTCATCATAAATGGCAGGCCAGAACGGAGGCTCGGAAACACACTTAAACATGGACGGGAAACTAGTGTGACAGTTTAGAAAGATTTCTACAACGTTCATGTTTAGAAAGGGAGAGGGCCTTCTTGAAATAAAGAAGAGATAGAAGCAGGGCACTACAGATTGTATTTGCCACTTTAGTTATATCCGTAGTGCCCGGCTTTTTCCACATTAACTTAGAATACCACACAGATATCCCTTTATTTTTGGCATATTGGATGTGGCTTTGGGCTTCTCTGTCGCTTGTTGTATACATTTGCCACGCTCATTAGCTCTCCTTTTTGACACATATACATATATATTTTGTGGGGGCTCAGGGGTTCCCAAAAAGAGTTTGCTGGGGTTCTGTGTGCTATTTAAGATATCACTGGACCAGGAGCACCAGTATTGTATCTCCCCCCCCCTTTTTTTTCGTTTTATAGGTGTGCAGCATCCCCCCCCCCCCCATTTGTATTATTTCTTGAAATAAATCCATTTTTCTTTCAAAATAGAAAATGGAACCATTAGTTTGCCAAGAACAATAAATAAAAACAGAAGTAAGACTGAGATTGCAGATGTAAAAAGGTAGTGGTACTCAGCACCCAAAGAACCAGCATACACTCCCAATAATGTACAGATACAATGCATGCAATACAACACCCCCTACGCAGCAGATTCATACTCCAAGTTGTACAGCACTTGGCAATACATTCAAAGCACTCAGATATGCAACACCTCTGACAACTTTTCAGCAATCCCACCTGATTGGCCAGGGTCCTCCAGAGCTGAACCTCACTCACTATACATACACCAGTGTTAAAGCTCCCAAATCTCACAAGCCAATAGCAAGCAGCAACATCATCATTTGCGGCTTCCTGTTGGACGGTCATTTAAATTCCCCCCCCCCCCCCGGGAACACTGGTATTGACATCGGCAAGTACCTAAAGAGTGCGGTTCAGCTCCTGGAGACCCAGCTTTTTCCAATGGCCTAAAATACTGACCAAGTCACTGCCGCTTTATTCTTGTACATACACAAGAGAAAAGTAGTTTTCTACATGGGAGGAACCATGTAAAATTCAAATAAATATATAAAAAAAAGTGTGTGTGTGTCTCAGAAAAATACAAAAGCATTATAGTACATGATCTAACAGTTTTTCAATGTCTTTAAAACAAGCGTTGTATCACCAATTTTGAGACACACACACAAAATGTCATTAGAGAATCACATTTTTAAAGCCATACTTTCTCTCCAATTAATATATGATGCCTCTTTTCAACAAGTATCTTTACATAGCGCTTCTGCATGCTCACACTGGAATGTGCCCGGCGTGTAACACATGTCCTGTCTCCCAACCAAGGCGAACAGAGAATTCAATCTTCACGGGAATAGGCCCAGAAATATAGTTTTTTTTAATGCTTTGGGCAAAAAAAGTGCACAGATGGGCCTATTGGCAGAAAAAGGTTAAATAAATGGCTTTAACCTTTTTTTTTTTTTAGCCAGAGAACAGGCATCCTAAAACCCTGCAGCAGCTTCCTATGTGGAGGAAATGATTTCCCAGTTTATTGTATTTGCGGGAGGTTTAAAGATGGCCGCCATCTGCTTTCTAACAGCATTCATACATTCTAATCTCCGTTAGGCGTGAACCCCTAAAAACAACCCATAATATAGTCTATATTTTATTATTAGCGTAATTTATGTCAATGGATTTTTCTTAATAGAATCTCATCTCCTAAGCAAACTGTGTATTTTATTTATTTACATATTACTCCGCCGTTTCTATATACCGGCATATTAGTGTCAGGCTAGCGTGGTAGGGTTATGGTAAGGTTTAGGATAACATTAGGATTAGGCTGGCATGATACAGTTAGGGTAATTATTAGGCTGGCATTTTAGGGTAAGGATTAGGCTGGCACATTAGGGCAAGGGTTGGACTAGCGTATTAGGCTGTTTTAGTAGGGTAAAGGTTAAACTGGCATAGTAGGGTTAGGGCAAGTGTTAGTCTAGGAGTTTAGGCTGGCATAGGAGGACCTGGCTGGCCTATTAGCACAAGTGTTAGGCTGGCATAGGAGGGTAAAGGTTAGGCTGGCATAGGAGGGTAAGGGTTAGGCTGGCATAGGAGGGTAAGGGTTAGGCTGGCATAGGAGGACCTGGCTGGCCTATTAGCACAAGTGTTAGGCTGGCATAGGAGGGTAAAGGTTAGGCTGGCATAGGAGGACCTGGCTGGCCTATTAGCATATGGGTTAGGCTAGCATAGGAGGGTAAGGGTTAGGCTGGCATAGGAGGACCTGGCTGGCCTATTAGCATATGGGTTAGGCTGGCATAGGAGGGTAAGGGTTAGGCTGGCATAGGAGGGTAAGGGTTAGGCTGGCATAGGAGGACCTGGTTAGCCTAATATCATAAGGGTTAGGTTGGCATTTAAGTTTGGGATAAGGGCTATCCTGCTGCCCCTAGTTGCACAGCAGCATGGTAAACATGGATGAACCCGTGCCTTATTTACCTGCCGTAGAAAAAAGGTCAATTATGCTTTTTAAACATTAAAAAAAAACCTAAAAAAAAAATCTTAAAATGTAAAATAAAGATATTGCCACCGAAAGCCTTTAGACTTCAAAATATGTTACATAGTGAACAAGCTTTTATTACCCGGTGCCACCGAGTGTTTGAGCAGCAGTAACGTGATCACCCAAAGCAACGCAGGTAATAACGCAGGTAATAACGCAGGTAATAACGCTTACCATCCAGGTGTACATTTCAGAAGGGGACAGGCAGTTTTTTTTTTAATATGATTATATATACTTTTAAAGCCAACAAGGTACACAGCACTTCATTTTCACAAACATTACAATACAGATGGGATAAGCGCGTCAAGACATAAATGAAACATTGAGAGAAAGGAGTCCCTGACCCGCAGAGCTAGCAATCGAATGGCAGCGTAAGAGTTAAATACAACAACCCCAACCGCCTGGATTTTCGGGCTTAACCTGTAGGGCATTGATCGTCGGAGGTAAGAACTTTATGTTCGCTTACCTGTTAGGTCCGCTGGTCAATGTTAGATCCCCGGCAGCCAGGTCAGATCTCCCAACCGGATCTCTGAACCAGGAGCCAAATCCAATTTAAAAAGCCAATTGTGCACCTTGATCCTGCAGCCCTGATCAGCTGATCCTTCCCCCACCCTGCACAGTCCTGGAATGAGTGCCAGGGGAGCAACCTGCAACACAACAGTCCCCTCTGATTGGCTAGCATCTGGCCTGCTGCACGCCCCCTGTCCTCTCTGCCTATCACAGGGTCTTCCCTGGCCACGCCCCTTTGTGCAGGTGTGGGCGGTGCTAGGTGTCATCTGGCAGCAGGTGATGTAATGCTCCAAAGGACATAGGTGTGCTTAACCCATTCATGTCTAGATAGAACGATGTCGCTTTTGTTCACCCTAATTAAAATAATGAATGTATTGAAATTAATTTAATTTAAAAAAAAAAAAATTGTAGTTCTTATTCTTTGGCATTTTTTTACCAACATTTCTAATTATATTAAAAATATAAAATTATATATAAGCATTTATGTATTTGTAGGGAAAAATAAAGGCGTCAGTCAGCATAACCAAAAATACAAATGAATCATTAAATCCCGGAAATGCGCACGCGGGTGGCGTTATCTCCCAAATCCTCACAAGATATACCAATTACCGCAACACTCAAAAGACTGCAATTCACATCAGTGAAGCATAAGGCAGTGGTTATAAATAAAAACGCGCGCGGCAGTGCCGCGTGTACCGGCGCAGCGCCAAAGCAAAAATGATACATAAAGCGCAACTATCACGCCGCTTGCTACTGCAATGCGGGCGCCAGTGGAAGCGTTTTGCAAATTTGTTTTCTGTTTGCGACGGCCGCGTCACATAACGCGGCCATCCAATAAAAAAATCAGATTTCGCTAATGTGACGTCACAGATGTGCGCGCGCGGCCCTGCAGTTCCGCTGTATAATAGCAGCCTAAGGCCGCGATTATAGTGGCGGCAAACAGACCTCGTCTCTATGATCACACGCGCGATGAAGCGCGATGAAGCGTGCGATTCTCGAGAAGACAAACAATTTTGTGAGGTCACGGCCACGTCTCCACATCGCCTCGGACCTCAGTGCCGGTTTCGCGCGAGCGTGTGATGTCATGCGCTCCGTAGCGCGTGCGCCCACTATAATCGCGGCCTATGGAGAAAAAGTCCTATTTTAATCATTAACGCCAATGGTGAAAAAACACCAAGTGGTGAAAAACACAAGGAAGGTGATGCTATGAAGCAGGGTGCCCCATTCACACACTCATGAGAAGACCCCACAAACAGGGGCAAACAAACAAGGGACAGACTAAAAGTTAATAATGACCCATTTTATCACTATTAATAATACTAATAACTAGCACTAATAAGAAGAATTAATCATATTAATATGTTATTTTCTATATAATTAGAGCGAGTTGCATGGACTGTTGCTTTTTCTTGGACTTCTTTCACTGTGCCTTAATTGAGGGGGTCGGGAGGGGGGGAAGACGGGGTGGACCAGAACAGAGGAGGCCTTTGCTGACACCCAAGTTCCCAAGCTACAAAGTGTTTTGTCCACAAGGAGGAATGCTGGCCCGGTGGGCACAAAATGGCCAAGGCGTCAGCATACCCTCCAACTGTACCTATTTAGTAGGTACTGGCACTGTTTTTATGTTCTGTGCCTATTACATTCAGCTGTATCTATTTCTGCTGGTGGTTGAAGCTTGGATCGTTCCGCTAATTAAAACTGCTTGGAGAATAATGAGTGATTAGCTGGTGTCAAATAAAAATACCATACCGATCGCGCATGCCACCTCCAAATTTTGCCGCAGTAGGCCCGGGCCTAATGGGAAATCGGCCACTGCTTAGCATACGATGCTTCCACTGCCGCAAGGGATTCTGGGTAATGGCGTGTAAATGAGCACTCACATTGTGTCACTTCTTGCTTGGACCTTTATAAGTTAAAATGGCCAAGAAGCAAAAAGCGACACACTGAGGGTTCATTTGCATGTCGCTACCCAGAATCCCTGGCGGCAGTGGAAACATTGTATACTAGGAGATAATGGTGAAAAGCAGGGTTGCAGACCTGTCACAAGTGGTATTTTTATTTGCTGTACACTGTATGGTGGAGGGTTTTTGCTACTTTTTCACTCACCATATACACACACACAGGCGAGAAAAAAAGTTTGTAAACCCCAATGATAATTACAGAAATTCCATCGTTTTTCCATGATATGCTTCTTGAATCAAAACCATTCTTTTCTTAAATATCCAATAGTGTTTATATTAACCAAGTCCATGAATGAATGTCCACAAAATGATGTATGAATTAGACACACAATGCGTAATTAAGAGTCGGGTATGTGCAAAAGTAAGTGAATCCTGGTTTTATCAGCTAAATGAAGGGGGATAATTAGAATCAGGTGTCCTTCCCTATATAAAGATCAGAAACGTTGTGAGTTTGGTCTTCACCATACAGGTGTGTGGAAACCCGCCATGTCACGATCAAAAGAATCTCTGAGGACCTAAGAACAGCAGTTATTAACGCTCATCAGTCTTGAAATGGTTACAAAAGCATTTATAAGTATTTGAGGCTCCACCAATCCACTGTCAAGACGAATGGAGAAAGTTCAAGACCACAGGAGCAGTTGTCCTACTAAAATCTCTCCAAGAACAAACCGGCAAATCATCCAGGAAGTCACAAAGAACCGCAGAGTAACATCCAAGGATCTGCAGGCCACTCGCCTTAGCTAATGTGAGTGTTCATGACTTAACTATCATAAAAAGACTGAAGAATGGTGTTCATGGAAGGATAGCCAGGAGGACACCACTGATCTCTAAAAAGAACATTGCTGCCCATCTGAAGTTCGCCAAAGAGCACATAGATAATCCACAAGACTTCTGGAACAATGTTCTCTGGACGGACGAGTCAAAGGTAGAACTTTTTGGCCTCAATGAGAAATGTTATGTTTGCCAAAACCCCAAAACTTTGTTCGGACCTCATACCAACTGTCAAGCATGGTGGTGGGAGTGTGATGGTCTGGGGCTGCTTTGCTGCCTCAGGACCGCTTGTCATCATTGACACAAACATGAATTCTGCATTGTACAGTATCAGATTCTAGAGAAGAATGTCAGGCCATCCATCTGTGAGCTGAAGCTGAAGCGAAAGTGTGACATGGAGCCAAGCAATGAACCTAAACATACAAACAGATCTATAAAAGAGTGGCTGCAGAAGAAGAAATTCTGCGTTTTAGAACAGCCTAGTCAAAGTGCGGATCTAAACCCCATCAAAATGGTATGGCAGGACCTGAAGCAAGCTGACCGTGCAAGGAAGCCCTCAAATGTCACTGGGTTGAAGCAGTTCTGTAAGGAGGAATGGGCCATAATTCCTGAAAACCGATGTGAGAGACTGACCGGCAGTTACAGGAAACGCTTATTAAAGGCATTGCTGATCGTGGGGGCGCAACCAGGTACTGACTCTAAAGGGTCACGTACTTTTTCACACAGGGAAATTGAATGTTGAACCATTTGTGGATAAATAAATGTTGAAAGAGTGTCATGTTTTTGTGACATTTGTTTGATCAGGTTATCTTTATCTATTTGAATAAATGGGGAACGGGATGATACTCCCTCATCAGCCTAAAGTAATAAACTAATAATCAACACTGAGGTGCAATAGGGACAATATACTGTAGCAATAGTGAACCAAACAAGAGAAGTTTCCCTGTTGAATGAACTCACCACAGTGAGCACCCGCCACAGTGAGCACCCGCCACAGTGAGCATTCGCCACAGTGAGCACTCGCACCCGCCACAGTGAGCACTCGCCACAGTGAGCATTCACCACAGTGAGCACTCGCACCCACCACAGTGAGCACTCGCCACAGTGAGCACTCGCCACAGTGAGCACTCGCACCCACCACAGTGAGCACTCGCCAGTGAGCACTCGCGACAGTGAGCACTCGCCACAGTGAGCACTCGCCACAGTGAGCACTCGCCACAGTGAGCACTCGCACCCACCACAGTGAGCACCCACCACAGTGAGCACCCACAACAGTGAGCACCCACAACAGTGAGCACCCGCCACAGTGAACACCCGCCACAGTGAGCACCCACCACAGTGAGCACCCACAACAGTGAGCATCCACAACAGTGAGCACCTGCCACAGTGAACACCCGCCACAGTGAGCACCCGCCACAGTGAGCATTCGCCACAGTGAGCACTCGCACCCACCACAGTGAGCACTCGCACCCACCACAGTGAGCACTCGCACCCACCACAGTGAGCACTCGCCAGTGAGCACTCGCCACAGTGAGCACTCGCACCCACCACAGTGAGCACCCGCCACAGTGAGCACCCACCACAGTGAGCACCCACCACAGTGAGCACTCGCACTCACCACAGTGAGCACTCGCCACAGTGAGCACCCACCACAGTGAGCACCCACCACAGTGAGCACTCGCACTCACCACAGTGAGCACTCGCCAGTGAGCACTCGCCACAGTGAGCACTCGCACCCACCACAGTGAGCACCCGCCACAGTGAGCACCCACCACAGTGAGCACCCACCACAGTGAGCACTCGCACTCACCACAGTGAGCACTCGCCACAGTGAGCACCCACCACAGTGAGCACCCACCACAGTGAGCACCCACCACAGTGAGCACTCGCACTCACCACAGTGAGCACTCGCCAGTGAGCACTCGCCACAGTGAGCACCCACAACAGTGAGCACCCACAACAGTGAGCACCCGCCACAGTGAACACCCGCCACAGTGAACACCCACCACAGTGAGCACCCACAACAGTGAGCATCCACAACAGTGAGCACCTGCCACAGTGAACACCCGCCACAGTGAGCACCCGCCACAGTGAGCATTCGCCACAGTGAGCACTCGCACCCACCACAGTGAGCACTCGCACCCACCACAGTGAGCACTCGCACCCACCACAGTGAGCACTCGCCAGTGAGCACTCGCCACAGTGAGCACTCGCACCCACCACAGTGAGCACCCGCCACAGTGAGCACCCACCACAGTGAGCACCCACCACAGTGAGCACTCGCACTCACCACAGTGAGCACTCGCCACAGTGAGCACCCACCACAGTGAGCACCCACCACAGTGAGCACTCGCACTCACCACAGTGAGCACTCGCCAGTGAGCACTCGCCACAGTGAGCACTCGCACCCACCACAGTGAGCACCCGCCACAGTGAGCACCCACCACAGTGAGCACCCACCACAGTGAGCACTCGCACTCACCACAGTGAGCACTCGCCACAGTGAGCACCCACCACAGTGAGCACCCACCACAGTGAGCACCCACCACAGTGAGCACTCGCACTCACCACAGTGAGCACTCGCCAGTGAGCACTCGCCACAGTGAGCACTCGCACCCACCACAGTGAGCACCCGCCACAGTGAGCACCCACCACAGTGAGCACCCACCACAGTGAGCACTCGCACTCACCACAGTGAGCACCCACCACAGTGAGCACCCACCACAGTGAGCACTCGCACTCACCACAGTGAGCACTTGCCACAGTGAGCACCCACAACAGTGAGCACCCACAACAGTGAGCACCCGCCACAGTGAGCACCCGCCACAGTGAGCACTCGCCACAGTGAGCACTCGCCACAGTGAGCACTCGCCACAGTGAGCATTCACCACAGTGAGCACTCGCACCCACCACAGTGAGCACTCACCACAGTGAGCACTCGCCACAGTGAGCACTCGCACCCACCACAGTGAGCACTCGCCAGTGAGCACTCGCGACAGTGAGCACTCGCCACAGTGAGCACCCACCACAGTGAGCACCCACAACAGTGAGCACCCACAACAGTGAGCACCCACAACAGTGAGCACCCGCCACAGTAAACACCCGCCACAGTGAGCACCCGCCACAGTGAGCACTCGCCACAGTGAGCACTCGCCACAGTGAGCACTCGCACCCACCACAGTGAGAACTCGCACCAACCACAGAGAGCACTCGCACCCACCACAGTGAGCACTCGCCAGTGAGCACTCACCACAGTGAGCACTCGCACCCACCACAGTGAGCACCCACCACAGTGAGCACCCACCACAGTGAGCACTCGCACTCACCATAGTGAGCACCCGCCACAGTGAGCACCCACCACAGTGAGCACTCGCACTCACCACAGTGAACACTTGCCAGTGAGCACTCGCCACAGTGAGCACTCGCACCCACCACAGTGAGCACCCACCACAGTGAGCACCCACCACAGTGAGCACTCGCACTCACCAGTGAGCACTCGCCACAGTGAGCACTCGCCACAGTGAGCACCCACCACAGTGAGCACCTACCACAGTGAGCACTCGCACTCACCACAGTGAGCACTCGCCACAGTGAGCACCCACAACAGTGAGCACCCACAACAGTGAGCACCCGCCACAGTGAGCACTCGCCACAGTGAGCACTCGCCACAGTGAGCACTCGCCACATTCAACAGGGAAACTTCTCTTGTTTGGTTCACTATCTGTATCTATTATTAGGACTTGTATTAAGACCCAAAAACATTTTAGAAATATGAAATATGTGAAAATCCTAAGGAGTTCACAAACTTTTTCTCGCCACTGTGTGTGTATCTATATCCATCTATCCATTAGTGCCCTTGGCTCCTAGGAGAGACTGCCCCCCTTATTATAGGGTGACCAGATTTACAAAAGTAAAAACAGGACACATTAAAAAAAAATATTTATAAAACAAATGACATCATCAACTGCGCTTTATGTCTCCTTTGTGTCTCTCCGCCCCTCTCACACACACATCCTATTCTCTACCCCCCCATCCCTCCATTCTCGTTCCCCCATCCCTCCATTCTCATTCCCCCCCATCCCTCCATTCTCATTCCACCCTTCCCATTCTGTCGCTCACCCCATTCTCTGTCGCTCTCTCTCTCCCCCCCATTCTCTGTCTCTCTCTCTCCCCCATTCTCTGTCTCTCTCCCTCATTCTCTGTGTCTCACTCCCCCATTCTCTTTGTCTCTCTCTCTCCCCCATTCTCTGTGTTGCTCTCTCCCCCATTCTCTGTGTTGCTCTCTCCCCCATCCTCTGTCTCTCTCTCCCCCATCCTCTGTCTCTCTCTCCCCCATCCTCTGTCTCTCTCTCCCCCATCCTCTGTCTCTCTCTCCCCCATCCTCTGTCTCTCTCTCCCCCATCCTCTGTCTCTCTCTCCCCCATCCTCTGTCTCTCTCTCCCCCATCCTCTGTCTCTCTCTCCCCCATCCTCTGTCTCTCTCTCCCCCATCCTCTGTCTCTCTCTCCCCCATCCTCTGTCTCTCTCGCCCCCATCCTCTGTCTCTCTCGCCCCCATCCTCTGTCTCTCTCGCCCCCATCCTCTGTCTCTCTCGCCCCCATCCTCTGTCTCTCTCGCCCCCATCCTCTGTGTCTCTCTCACCCCCATTCTCTGTGTCTCTCTCTCCCCTCCATTCCCTCTCTCTCTCTCCCCCATTCTCTGTGTGCCTCACTCTCCCATGCTGTCTCTGTCTCCCCATGCTGTGTGTCTCTCTCCCTATGCTGTGTGTGTGCGTCTCTCTCCCCATGCTGTGTCTCTCTCCCCATGCTGTGTCTCTCTCTCCATGCTGTGTCTCTCTCTCCATGCTGTGTCTCTCTCTCCATGCTGTCTCTCTCTCCATGCTGTGTCTCTCTCTCCATGCTGTGTCTCTCTCTCCATGCTGTGTCTCTCTCTCCATGCTGTGTCTCTCTCTCCATGCTGTGTCTCTCTCTCCATGCTGTGTCTCTCTCTCCATGCTGTGTCTCTCTCCCCATGCTGTGTTTCTGTCCCCGTATAGTGAGTGTGTGTCCCTACCTGTCACTGTGGAATGTGTGTGGGGGGGGGGGGGGATGGGGGCCTCCCCCCCTCCCCTGCTCTGATGGTCAAAACCGGAACAACCACAAAAAACGGGACATTTTAGAGAATGCGGGGCACCCGGAACAGGCATTAAAAACCGGGACTGTCCCGGCTAAACCGGGACATCTGGTTACCCTAACCCTTAAACATGTCACTGCCATTAGTACACTTTGCCCTAGGAGGGACTGACCCCTTAACCATGTCATTGCCATTAGTACACTTTGCCCCTAGGAGACACTGACCCCTTAACCATGTCACTGCCATTAGTACACTCTGCTCCTAGGAGACACTGACCCCATAACCATGTCACTGCAATAACACAATGTGATATAATGGTAGTTTCAGTCTATTGTTATCTGTGGTACTGCACCTTAACTTTGTATGTTAAAGTTATTTTTAATACATCATAGGGGATAAATAAAGATAAAGTAAATAATATATTATTATTATTAGCACTGCTTATTAGTGTCTTGCAGTCACATATTGCAGTGAACATGTTAAATCACAATGTGTTTGTTTTTGAGAAGATCAAATATACTCAAAACTCCTTTAATTTTTTAATACGTTATAAATAGTGGACTGTCTGAGCC